>NC_056733.1:1229405378-1229415378 GCF_019279795.1 Protopterus annectens
TGTAAGTTCCACGATGCCCTTGCTACATTTCCCAAGTCAAGTCTCACTTGAAAAAGGGCCACTAGCCTAGTGGGACTAAGCTGCTCACAAAAAAAAAAGAAAAAAAAAAAGAAAATAAATGTGTATAAAAACTCAAGCAGCATTTGGTGTAGAAGGTCAGGGGAAAAAAGTTTTGTGCTAATATGTCTATGCTAACTGGTATGCTGACAATTATTTAATTTGCCTTTCTGAGAAAGTGAGTCACTCAGTTGTGGAGAGTGGATACTAGGATGCACTGTGAAAAAGTGTTCCACATTTTTTTTTTCACAGTAAAAGTTAGTTAGTTATATACTGGGAAATGCGGAATACACTGCATTCTTTAACAAAGTCAAAATGTAAAATCTAATTCATGTTTTAACTGTCTCTGAAGCTAGCTGCATGTTATTTCTGAAACAGTTCAGAAGTCCTAATGAGACTGAAACACTGCTATAGTAGTTCTCAAACAGTTCAAAGATCTTGCTACATAGAAGTAAACCCAGAAGTATTTATTTGTGCAATGTGTTTTTTTTTAATTTACTTTTAGTTGATTGGACTATTTCCACTAGCCCACCATCTTCTTTCATTGGAGGCAAATGGCTGTATTCAAACTATTTATGGAAGTTTGGGGAGGACCCTGATGACCTTCCCCTACGCTTTTTGGTAAGTGCCATAGCACCACATAAGCTAACACCCACTCAGGTATATGGGACTTTGTCAAAACATCTCCTCTGAAGGACAGAATGCTCAGGCATTGTCATCAGTGGCAAATGAATACAAACACCTGGTGTGAGAATAAAACCCACAGTATTCCGATTTTCTAGGATCAACAGCAAACGTGGTACTTGTTGAACTACAGGTATAACATATCTGTGTTACTTTGTGAGGTCTTGCTGGGAAAGTTTATAGCATATGAATGTGCTATGTCTCACAAAAAAGATCTCCAATAAGTGGTGACTTCTACAGTGAAAAAAGAAACTGAATGCTGACATTTTTATAATGCACAGAATGAAATCTTAAGAAACTGCTCAAACACATTAAAATGCATGATATAAGTGCAAGTTTAGAAGCGAATATTACATTTATAAACCAGACACTTTTGTCATTTATAAATTCTTCTGTTTAAAGCAAATTAAAATCATTGCACTTATAGGTTCATAGGTTCATAGGTTGGTACTAGGCTATCAGCCCTAGGGCCTATACAAGCCTAGCCATAACAATTCCCTGGCTATTTCTTCCCACACTATTTACTTCCCTGGACCCCTGTCTAGCAGGGCGACTGACATGATCCCTGAGGTGAATTTCCTTTCTCCCATCCAATCGTCAAGGTTCCTTTTGAAGAGGGCCAAAGAGGCACTCTGCTTGACATGTATGGGCAATCTGTTTCAGAGTCTGTGGAGTCTCTGGGTCAGGAACCTATCCCTCCAGCATGTTTTGTTTATTGTGATGACAAGGTTTTAGATCCCTGGAGCGTGTGGCTATGAGGGATTGGGATTTCTTTAAGTGTAGAATGTCCAACAGCTCTAGGTTTGACATGGCCTTGTATGTTAAGCAGAGATTGCCTGTGAGTAGACGATATGCGACAGAGTATAGCTGGAGTTTTTTTAAGGCAGTCAGCGTAGGGCATCTGCTTTAGGCCTGTGATTCTTTTAGTGAGGTATTTCTGCGGCCTTTCCAGTTGTTGCAGATGTCTTGAGAGGTACATACAAAATGGGGCATTGTATTCTATAATGGGTCTAATGAGGGATGAGTACAGTGGGACAATGACCTCCTTTTTTCTGGATGAAAAGCCCTTAGTGATGAGGTGTGCCACATAGAAGGATTTCCTGACTGTTGTGGTGATGTGGTTATCGAAGGTGAGACCACTGTCCACCTGTGTCCCTAAGTCTCTTATCATACTTTCAGTGTTTAGTGTACTGACACCTATATAGCAATTCATGGGTACATGTTTTTTCCCAAAGGGGATAACTATACATTTTTTGGCATTGAGCTTGAGCCCATGGCTCTGGCACCAAGCATCTGTTTCTGTAAGGCCCTTTTGTAGAGTATCCACATCATTTGGGGATTCAATAATGGCTCCCAGTTGGCAGTCATCTACAAACTTTGCTAGCCAAAGTCCCTTAGTGTTGGCCTGTACTTCAGAGACGTAGATGCCAAATAAGAGCGGTCCCAGGACTGAACCCTGAGGTACTCCATTTGTCACTTGTCTGGAGCTGGATTTGGAGTCGGCTACTTTTACAGTGTGGGTTCTATCAGTAAGCCAATTTGCAACCCATTGGGTGACGTAGGGATTAATGCCCAGCTTAGTAAGTTTATCTATGATTCCAGAGTGGGGGATGGTGTCAAAGGCCTTGGCAATGTCTAGATAGGCTGTGTGAACCACCTTACCCTTGTCCATGGCTCTGGAGTCTGATTTGAAGAAGTCAATCAGGTTCAGGAGACAAGTCAATCAGGTTCAGGAGACATTATTTATGTTTCTGAAGGTGTGTATTTCTTCTCAGATATATTGATTTTTACAAAGTGCTGAAAAGCATGTGCAAACCTTGCTTGTAAAGAAGTGAAAGCAAAGACGTTTGCTATATATGGAAATACATAACAACTGGTGAAGATTTATACAGCACTGGATTTTATTATATGCTGTCTAACACAAGTTGTGCACAGCACTCAGAAGCATGTTATTTAATACACAAATAAACCTTATTCGGTACTTCCAGTAAGAAAGTGTATAATTCTACAAGTCAGTGAATCATGGTGGGTTCTGTCTGAGTATTAGTAGTAAGTATGTAGCATGGTGTATACTGCACAGTGTTGTATTGGCTAATAAGTAAACCGTAGTGAGAAATCTGTTGTATAACATATGTGGCATCTGAGTAACAAGGAAGTCTGCTTGAGTGATGAAAAGTTAATACTAAATAATTGGTATACCTGCAAGAATATTTAACCTGTACATGAACAGAGGCTTCCTCCTGCAAAATAAAGGGGTTTTTGAGACAGTTAAAGAGGATCTTGGAAAAGAAAGGTCTTTATTAGTGTTATATATTAAAAGACTTAAAACAAAAAGATGTGTGATAAAATGGATTTACTAAACACTGCTGGCTTTCTGTAAATCAAATGCTTAGTCGTAATACCAGTAGACTGCCAGAAATCCAGTATTACTGCTGCACAGGTTAAAAAAGCACTGTCCAAAGCCAAGAATACAGCTTCTAAGGGACCTGAAGATATCCCTGGCTGTGTTCTACATGAACTACAGAGTGAATTGGCACCTCACCTGTGTGCCCTGTTCAATCACAGCCTCACCTCAGGCTTTGTCCTACTGAATGGCTCACTGCTACAGTCATCCCTATCCAAAAAGGAGGAGCGACTACAGACCCTGAGAACTATCGCCACATTAGCCTGATGAGTCTGATATGCAAAGCTATGGAATGCATCGTCACGGACCTAATAAACAAGGATATAGGGAATCTCCAAACTCTGGATCCCACACAGTGTTTTTTTGAAGGGTAGATCATGCCTGCTCAACTTGGTCAACTTCTTTGAGTCAGTCACCAGAGCTATGGATGAAGGCAACGTGGTTCATACAGCCTACCTTGATCTGGCCAAGACCTTTGATACCATTCCCCACTCAGGAATCATAGAAAAACTCGCTAAGCTAGGTATCAACCCCTACATCACTAGGTGGGTTGAAAACTGGCTCACAGGTAGAACCCAAGTGTGAAAGTAGCTGACTCCAAATCAGACTGCCGACCAGTCAAGAGTGGAGTTTCACAGCATTCAGTTCTGGGTCCTCTCCTGTTTGGTATCTACTTCTCTGAAGTCCAGGCAAACACAAAGGAACTCTGGCTGACAACATTCACAGATGATTGGTAGTTGGGAGCTATTATTAACTCCCTGAGTGATGCTGACATCCTACAGAAAGGCCTCAATGAGACCAATGACTGGTGTCAGAACCATGGCCTTAAGCTCAGTGCCAAAAAATGTGCTGTCATCTCCTTTGGTAAAAACCTGGTTCCCATGAATTACAACATTGATAGTAGTCCACTAAACACAGAAGGGGTTATAAGAGATCTGGGAACACAGGCTGACAGCAACCTCTCTTTTGAACACCACATTGCCACTGTGGTCCTTCTATGTGGCACATATCATTATTAAGGGTTTTGCATCCAGGAAGAAAGAGGTCATTGTCTCCCTCTACTCTTCCCTCATTAGGCCAATCATTGAGTACAATGCCCCATTTGGCATGTACCTCACTAAACATGTGCAACAATTGAAGAGGCTGAAAAGTACCTCACAAAGAGGATTCTAGGCCTTAAACATTTGTCCTGTATGGACAGACTAAAACAACTATCCTCTGTCTCATGTTGCCTACTTAGGGACGATCTCTGCTTGACTTACAAAGCTATGTCTGACCCAGCTCTGTTAGAAATGCTACATCAAAAAAAATCCCAATCCCTCCATACCACATGCTCCAAGGACCTCTACCTCATTACCACAATCAACAGAACATGCTGGAGGGACTGGCTCATAACTCAGAGACTGCCCATGCTATGAAATAGACTTCCCATACATGTCAAGCGGAGCACCTCACTGGCCCTCTTCAAGAGAAATCTTGATGAATGGATGGGAAATAGAAAATTCACCCTAGGGATCACTCCAGTTGGCTCTACTCGACAGAGGCACTGGGAACTAAGGTCGGTTGGCATGATGACAGGATAATCCTGTGGGCTAAGCTTGTAAAGGCTCCAGTGCCATTAGCCCAGTACACACCTATGAACCTATTAACCTAAGTGTTGTTTGTAAAAGGTTAAGCCCTCTGATGGGAAAAGGGAATATTTTGTTGTGTGAGACATGAAAGTGATATTGATTTTGAAAGTAAAACCTCTTAAAGTGAGATATGATTTCATTGCTGTCAAGCAGAAGGAAGAAATTGCATGCAGATTTGGTAAACTGGTTGTGAGGTGCATGTAGTGAAACATGATAGGCACAAGAATTAACACAAATTATTTAGAAGAAGCTGAAAATTAAGACAGAAGAATAAATACTGAACAGATTAGCTTCAGTTATGTGAGATGCATGGTGAGGAGACTAGAAGTCTGAATGTGAAAGCAAAAATTAAAACCAGAGCTTCATCAGCCACAAAAAAAAAAAAAAAAGCCAGGAGTAGTACATGCACAAAAAATGCCAAACAGGTTAAAAAAAAGGTGTACAATATGGTGGTGTGAACAGTGCTGCAGCTGTATTGCACTAAAACTGGGACAGTGAAGGTAGTACAGTAAAGGAAGCTTGAGGTGAAGGAGATTGTCTGAGATTGGTAGTAGGATGTACACCGTGCAAGAGATGATGAAACAAGGACCTCAGAGTGGACGCCAAAGTACCCACAGCTGTAGAAAAGGTAAAGAAGAGCTGATTACAATGGTTCAGTCACATGTGCAGGAAAGCAGAAGATGCTTTGGAAAAGCAGACTTGGGAGAGACAGGAAGAATACAAGAGACAGGGACATGAAGCCAAAAGGGGGTGGATTGCATGACACAAGGCCAGTAGCAGGTGAGCATGACTGTCAAAGAAGGTAGTTGAGTGGCTCTGAATCAGAATTTATTTGTGCAAAAAAGCTTAATCAAGAACACGACAAAGTAAGTTAAGCACGCTCTCATAACACTGTTTATGAAATTACAGTATTAACTGAGATTGTAGAAGTGTTAAAGCAGTTAGAGAGCAGATAATTATCCGGAAATAATCATAAGTTGGGTGCAACATCTGGTTTCTGAGAATGAAAATAAAATGGTAGAGGCTTTTGCAAAGCTAATGGCTGACTTTGACTTGCAAAAGACGTAGGAAAATAGAACAAAGGGATGAATGATTTATTAAAAAAAAAACTGTCTAAACTTTCTTTTCAATCGAGAACAATGAAACACAAAAGAAAGGCAAAGAAATGTTATTTCGAGAAACACCACAATGCAAAAGGTAAAGGAGCAATATGATCCAACGTTATAACTTGAAAAACTAAAGAAAAGTCATACACAGACCCAAGGTAGCATCACTTTTGCAAAGTGAAAAGGAACAATGTTAGAAAAGATTAACAGCTGCTTGTTTATCCTAAAAGTGAAATATTAGAATAAACAAGCAGCCTATACAAAAAAGAGCTCAAAGAAATATAGAAATTAAATTATAGTGATCTAAATGCAGCTACACAACACATCCAGAAACTCAAACACAGATCTAAAAAGAATGAACACACAGTGAATACGCTATAAAAGGAAACAAATGTGCTATGCAGCAAAATGGATTATATGTTTGATGCTAAGCTGCTACAAGAGAAAGAAAAGCCTTTCCATAAATGAATACTCAGTAAATAAAATAGCAAACAAGATAAAACCTTGTACAAATTAAGAGAAGCAAATAGTCTGAAGCCATACACGATATAGCTAAACAAAGAAAAACACACAGAAATCCTATGTTTCAACAGTGATGGTAGCCAATACCAGTCTAAAATCAGCTGCATAGAAAAAGATAATACCATCAGAGAGACAGAGAGAGAGAGAGACCCAGTTGGTAAAAATGAAACATGTATAATGAAAAATAGGAGGTCTGTAAGACAACAACGATTTCATCTGCAAGAAATCTGGCATGGGAACAAAACTTGGGAACAAAGCATTGATGTGTTTATGAAAGAAACGAGCATTAATACAGGTTGTTTAAGAAAGAGATGCTGATCCAACCAGAACTGCTTAAAACAGCAAGGAGTCAAGTTGCATTTCTGGTCCACACTGCAGTTACTGCCAGACTGTATCTGCTATTGAAGGCTACAGGACAAAGAGCTAACCTTGTGCCATTTTGTTTGTGGACCAGCCAATATGAGATCTGGCAGGCCACTGCTTCTCATCCCTGCAAGTCTGACCAGAGTGGGAGTTAATGTCGTATAGTGTCTTCTAGCAACTGCTGTGAATTATGTGGGCTGTTGTTTTGTATAGTGTGGGAAGAGGAGGCCACACACTTCCCCAAAGTGGAGGAGACCAAGGGCCTTTACTGTAAAAGAGGAGTTTTGTATAGTGTGGGGAGAGGAGGCCACACACTTCCCCAGAGTGGAGGAGACCAAGGGCCTTTACTGTAAAAGAGGAGTTTCCCTGTCAAAGAAGTGAAGGCCACTATTACCAGGGGGAGAGAGAGAGAGAGACTGAACAGAAGCAACACAAGTAAAGCATAGAGTGAGAGAGAGAAAGACTTAAGGACATTCTTGAAAATTGCAAAAAGGTACCTGGAAAGCATTAGAATTAGACAAATGGTAAGTCTTGTTTCCTCTTAATGGCATAGACAGACTTAAGGAGACTGAACCAGAAGTCAAAAGAGCTTCAGTGCACACCCCTATTTTCCTTTGTTTGTGACTATTTGTACATTAGTAAATCAGTTAATAATTCAGTATGCTGCTACAGTAGCAGAAGACCCTTGTTTCTTATTCCAAAACTACAGTCACTCTGTACTCTGTAGAAACTGAGCAAATGTGCTCAAAATGGAGAGTTTTACTTCACTGCGACAAATGACCAGAAATAATTGAGATGGAGTTTATAATAAGTAATGCAGATATGTGTTTGCATTGTGCAAATAAGTTTTGTGTGTGTGTGTGTGTGTGTGTGTGTGTGTGTGTGTGTGTGTGTGTGTGTGTGTGTGTGTGTGTGTATATATATGTATATATATATATATATATATATATATATATATATATATATATATATATATATATATATATATATATATATATATATATATATATATATATATATATATATATATATATATATATATATATACGGTTATAAAAAGTTTACACACCCCTGTTAAAATGCCATATTTTTGTTATATAAAAAAATACCACAATAAATCATTTCAAAACTTTTCCCGCCTTTAATGTGACTTATAGCATATCGAGTGGTAGATTACTGGCATCCTCTCTAGTTCAGCTGGTTAATCTGGGAATCTTGAGACAATGCTACAATTGTCTGATGTACACAGACAACCCTCTCCTCCTCCCAACAAACACAAATACATGTGAGAGATGCAACTATATAGCCAAACTGGAGGCTGAACTCTCTCAACTCAGGGCTGGTATGACCAGACAGGAGGAGATGGTAACCACAGACACAACAAACCCAGTCCCACATAGACCTACCACAACTGCAAACCAAACACATAAAAACACAAAGACATACTCGGAGGCTTTAATATAAAACTTACCAAAACAACAGAGGCTCCCAAAGCAAACATCCAAAAATCCACCACCTCAAAACAAAACACATGCAACACATACTTCAATAAATCAGTGTGTCAAACAATCACAGCCCTTAAGGCTAAACACCATGCCTGATACACTAGTAATAGGTGACTCTACAGTCAGACACACTGATGTCCCGCTTACCAGGCTGAACAAGGAGAGGGTGACTGAGAACTGCTTATCGGGAACTAGGATCCGCCACATAACACACGCACTCAGGTCACTCCAAAGCAAGTACAAATATGACTCCGTCATTGTCCATGCTGGCGTGAATGACCTGAGACATACCTCCCTGGACTACATGAAAAGAGACATAGAGGAGCTCTCTGATTATGTAGCCCAGGCTGGTATGACCCTGACCCTGAGCAGCATCTTGCCCTCACTAAGAATGATGCCACAATACAAAGACAAGATGATCAGCTTTAATAATTGGCTCAAGTTCTGGTGTCATTCTAAGGGGATCCAATATCTGTCTGCTTGGGATGACATGTTGGGCAAGCCACACTGTTTCGCAAGGGACGGCTTGCGCCTGTCACCACTGGGCTTCCGGATATTGGCTAAGGCTCTTGCCACCCCTATAGTGCCTTTTTTAGGCAAGGCTCAAAAGACAAACCCACCTCCTTAGAAAACAAAAATGGAAAAAAACTAAGGGTAATGCTGCTCAATGCCAGAAGTCTAAATCTCAAGATGAAGGCACTCGAGGCACTTTTCAGTATGGAGAACATCGACGTATGTGCAGTAACTGAAACCTGGTTCAAGGCTCCTGAGAGCACCCGAGCACTACCAGGCTATATCTCGTATCATGCTTTTCGGCCCCAAAACCCGGGCCGAACCACAAAGGGAGGGGGAGTGTCCATATTCATCAAGGACACCCACACCTCCAGGTTAGTAGCAACACATGAAGCATCGGAGACCATACAGGTGCAACTAACCATAGTCAAAACTGCTATACAACTGATAGCATGTTACAGACCACCCTCTCAATCTCAGGAACCCCACTCGGCCTTCCTGAAGACATTGGAGGATATGAATGTATCACAAAATACCATCATACTGGGAGACTTCAACTACCCTAACATAGATTGGGTACATTATTCTAGCCCTAACACCCTAGCCCAAAGGTTCCTGGAAATCATAAATTCAAATGCACTGGAACAACTAGTCACCTCTCCCACTAGGGGAGATAATATACTAGTCCTGATCATCACAAACATGGGGACAAAATGCTCCACACCGGAGGTATACCCCTCACTAGTGAGATCTGACCACAAACTAATCACCCTGGATATACATATCCCCCCTCCACCCCCAGCACAAAAGACCACAGTGAAAAACTTCTCAAAAGCAGACTTCACTCTTCTTAAGACTGAGATGGTATCCTTTAAACCCACTGGGCCAGTGGAAACCACATCCCACAATGCTGAATCCTTCACAAATGCTTTCTATGGACATCTCCAAGAATGCATGGATCATGCAATCCTAAATAAATCCAAGACCCTCTCCACCAAAGGCAAGAGTCCTGTCTGGTGGACCTCAGCCATTAACAAATTGTATAACAAAAGAAGGAAGCTACTGCACGACAGAGCAAAATCCCATAAAGGGAAGACATCTCTGATCAACACTAGCAGAAAACTACATTCTCTCATAAAAACATCCAAGGCCAACTTTGAGAGAAAAATCGCTAAGGACACTAAAGATAACCACAAAGCCTTCTTCAGCTATGTT
>NC_056733.1:1229420378-1229450378 GCF_019279795.1 Protopterus annectens
ATGAGTTTAGCCAGGAGAGAAGGAAGGGGGAGTTTGGGAGGTATGGGGTGTGGAGTGCAATTACATTTTCTGTGAAGAAGCAGGTAGGAGTGAAGTAGGCTTTTGAAGGTATTTAGGTTGTCACAAGTTCTCATGGTGGAGGACAGGGCATTCCATTTTTTAGCTAGGATGAAGGATAGTAGAAGCTGACCAGCAGGACGCTTTGGTTTGTGGATGGTAATGAAGTTTTGGTGAGTGGATCTAAAGGGTCTTGGGAGGCTGTAAGGTTGGAGGATATTGGATAAAGCAGGGCAGCTGTTGGTTTGAAAAAGTAATTTGTGGGTAAGACAATTTGGAGGAAGTCTAGTTGATTGGGGAGTTCAAGCCAGTTTATGGTTAGTAGGGAGGAGCAATGGTGGGAGGAGGCTTTTGCATTTGTGGCAAACCTGGAGATTTTGTTGTAGCATACTTCTACCTTGGAGGTAAGGGTGGAAGATAGATTAGAAAGCAGAGGAGCGCCATAAAGAAGAGATGGGAGAAGATCAGTTGTGGCCAGGGTCAGTCTAGTAGAGATAGAGAGGAAGTGATCCTTTCTGTAGAGAAGGCCGAGTTTTATGTGAGTTTTCTTGATGTTGAGTTGGATATGGGTATTAAATTTTAGGTGTTCATCAGTGGTGACCCCCAACAGTTTGGTGGAGGGAACAATATCAATGAAAGAGTTGTTGAGGCTGGTAATTTGAAATGAGTGTTTGTCAATGTGGGTAGAGTTGGAGGGAGTGAAAAGGAGAATTTTAGTTTTGCTAGCATTTAGTGAGAGGTGGTTATGGTGCATCTATTTTTCAGTGGATGAGAAGGCAGATTGAGTTAGAGACTTGAGTTCAGTTTGGTTGGAGGCATGGCAGATGAGAGTGGAGTCATCTGCATATTGGACAATTTTGGTGTTAGGAATGGCTTTGTGAAAATCATTAATAAAGATGTTAAATAGCAGAGGGCCAAGAATGGAACCTTGGGGAACTCCTGTGGGTGTTGGAAGGAAGGAGGAAGAGGATTGGCCCCATTTCACTGCTTGGGACCTGTCAGAAAGATAGCTGGAGAACCAGGAAAGAGTTTTTTGTTTAGATGTTAAGGTTAGATAGATGGTTAAGTAGATGGGTATGAGAGATGGTATCAAAGGCTTTAGATAGATCTAATAGAACAGATGAAACTAAGTAACCAGATTCTCGGGCTGAATTGATACAGTGTAGGAAGGAGAGGAGGGCTGTGTTGGTATTGTGTCCTGGGCGAAAGCCGTGTTGGGTAGGAGACAGAAGTTGTTGTCCGGTTAGGAATGGCATGAGTTGTATGTAAATGCATTTTTCGAGAAGTATAGAGATGGAAGAGAGGATGGCTATGGGGCATAAGTTAGAGAAGTTATAGTTTTTTCCACCTTTATGGAGAGGAAGGATAAAAGCAGAATGCCATAGTTTTGGTGTATATGATTCAAGAAGTGATCTATTAATCAGGATGCCGATAGGGAGAGCAATACTGTCAGAGGCAATTTTTAAGAAGAAGGCGGGAATGTTGTCTGCAGCATTGGTGCAAGGTTTTAGTCTATAGATACATTTCTTTATGAGGTTGGTGGATATTGGTTTAAGTTCAACGTTAGGGGGAGAGGGGGGATGGGGTGCAAGCTTGGGAGGAGGTGGGTAGGGGATGTTATTTGGGAAGGTTTTGGTCAGCACAGCAATGGAGGAGGTGAAGAAGGTACTGAATAGATTGGCAATTTCTTGGTCAGTTTTGCTAGTGTCAGGACAAGGGTTTTTTGTGGTACCTGGCTTGAGGAGGGTGTTTATAGAGTTCCAGAATTGTTTGGGTTTTTGTGTGGTTTATTTGTAGGTGGTTGTAGTAGGATTTTTTGTCTTTAATGACTTGTTTTTTGGCTAGGTTTCATAGCTGTTTATATTTTAGTAACAGTTCAGGTTGTTTATGATGGTGGTAGCTTGTCCAACATTTGTCTCTTTGTTGCATAATTTTTTTGGTAGCTTTAGTGAGCCAGGGTGCTGCTTTGGCTTTAACCCTTTTGGTTCATGTTGGAGCTAGGGAGTTTAAGACGGAAAGGAATGTAGAGTTGAAGAAATCTACGGCTTTGTCAGGAGGCAGTGTTTTTAGAGGGTTCCAGTTAATGAGCTTAATGGAGGTAGTGAAGATGGAGGGGTTAAATTTAGTTAGGTTACGGGTATGTAGGAAGGGGTGGGAGTATTGGGAGGAGGAGGTGGCTCTGTGGGTGAATGCAGGGAGGTTGTCATCTAATGGGTCGGGAGTGACACCTGATGAAGTGGTTCTATTTGGGTGAGACACTAGTATCCAGTCTAGGATGGAGCTGGGGCGGTTGGTTTTGTTGGGTCTAGTGCTGGTATGAATAAGTTGAGTAAAGTTGAATAGGTTAATAGACAGGGAGAGATTGGGGTCTATGATTTTTTGCCAGTCAATACTTACGTCTCCCAGTATGTAAGTTTCTTGCTTTATATTTGTGGAGGTCCAGGAGAGGAAGTCTTGAAGGTATTGGTGTTATTGCCGGGGGGGAATATAGAGGGAGATGATGCAGATACTTTTGTGCTTATTTAATTTTAGCATGCCAATTACTAGTTCAGTATTATGAAAGGAAGGAATAGGATTTTGGAAAGGCGTGATAGATAGGTGATTAGAGTAAAGTAGAGCGACTCCACCACCTCTTTTATTTAGGCGGTCAGATTGGATGCATTGAAATTCTGGGGGGAAGGAATTCTGAGTCAGTTATGTGGGGTTTGAGCCATGTTTCAGAGATGGCTACTATGTCACGTGAGTTATGGTTAACCCAGACATGAAATAGGGTTATTTTATTAGTTAAGCTTTGGGTGTTGATAGTGAGGAATTTGAGGTCTTTGTTTGTGGGTTTGTTATTGGAGTTGTGGTTATAAGTTGGAGATGTGTTTGGTCCAGGGTTAGGATGAATGTCGCCTGCTAAGAAGAGGTATGTAAGAAGATGTATTAGTTTTGTTGGATTTTGTTTGGTTAAGCAAGGATGGAGAGATGTGGGTTTAGGTTTGTAGAAATTTGAGGGAATATGGAAGAGTTTTAAAGAGAATAGAGAGGTGGGGTGAAAGGTGGTAAGAGAGGCAGAGATGTTGTGGAAGTGATTTGAATGGTTGGGGTTTGGAGTTGAAGGTGGAGGGTGTATATGGAGGTTTGTATAAGAGGTGGCATGGTATAGAGGAAATAGAATGAGGAGAAGGAATGTTATGGGGGCGAGAGTTGTGGAATTAAAAGAGGGCATTTGTGGTTGAAGTTTGTTTTAAGGAGATAGAGGTAATGGAGGTTTGATGGAAGTAAGCTGAAGTGGTGTAATGGGGGAGGAGTATAAGGACAGGTGTGATTGGTGGAGAGGGAGGAGTTATACTGTTGTGGGATTGGGTGTTGAAAATGGGAAGGGAGTAAGGGATGGCAATAAATGTAGGACCACTTGAGGCAGGTGGGAACTGGGGGCAGGGTAGGGAAGCGGAGTGAGCCCTCAGGGCGAACGGAGCGGGATAGAGCAACAGAGCAGAAGAGCCCTGCTGGAAAATGTATCAGCCACTGCAGGAAGGAGCTGAGGTAAGTAAGAGAAAGTGCAGTAAAAGCTGGGTAGGAGTGATAGAGGAAACAGAGTAATTCTGGGGGAGAGGAGAATAGGTTAGTGGAGGGGGAGAGGAGAAAAAGTTATGGGATAGTAGTCTGTAGTAAATATGTGGGAGAAAGAGGTAGGTGTTGAAGAAAGTTCAAAAAAGACAGGAGGACAGCAAATGTTATTATAAAAGTAGGGTAGGAATATGCAACAAGTGGGAAGGGGCTGCCACCTAGTGGTGAGTGGAGGAAATAGGCAGGCAGAGAGACTAAGGGGAGATAGAATGGAGCTAGAGACAGAGGTAGGAAAAGGTCGAGGTAACAGTGAGTACCAGGGTAAGTCTTCAGAGGGATAGAATAATGGAATGGGAGATTAGAGGTAGTTAGTTAGAGTGGGATCTTTGAGGTATGCGGTAGGCTGCTGAGACACACACACTGGGGGACAGGCTAGCATATAAGGATGTTATGGTAAATTGACTTTGTTTTTTGTTTTTAAAGTTACATACATTTATTGAGAGCAAAAGGTGAGGGATTCCACACTGTAGGTTTCTTTCAGATAAGCCCAAACTGGTTAGCAGGATAAGAATCCAGGTGGGCCGAACTTGGCTTTGAGCGAGGAGTCCATGTAATTTGGGAGGTACTGATGGACCCTCAGGATAGGTGAGATTTATTGAGAGCAAAAGGTGAGGGATTCCACACTGTGGGTTCTTTATCGAAAGAATACCCAAGTGACTGGTGTATTACTTTTACTAACTTTTTAATTAAAATAAAAATTTTACGTTCAGTCATGTGGCTTTAAAATGGCAAACTCTGTATGACATGCTATTCTAAGAACATATACAGGCACTGTTCTACTAATACATCATACCATTAAATAAATTCATTCGTATTACAATGAATATATATATATATATATATATATATATATATATATATATATATATATATAGATATATATATATATATATATATATATATATATTAGCATTATATTTCCACATTTGTTGTGTCAAAATGAAATCCTGACCCTCAGCAAAAATTAAACATAGATGCTATATTTAGCTATGCAATTAATTGTTCAGGAATTCAGCTTCCTGTTCACTTTACATCTAGTTCATCTGACTTTGCTTCTGTTTTCCTTTCATTTACAGAGATGTCCTAACACCTGTCATTGTCAATAATGAATCAGCCACTGACATAATCACTCAGACCTCATAATGTGTGATGCTCACAACTTCATGTATTAAATGAAACATTATGAAATTAATAAACGACATCCGGACACGCATGCCACTGACAAATGAATAAATAGAATACATGGTCTACTTTCATATAAGAAATGTCTTTAGAAGCAGCAAAACACAGCCAGTTATAATGTTAGTTTGGACCCTTACAACACTATGTCTGCTAAAGATGCAACTTTTCCAACAATTGCTTGAATTATGTTCACAGCTTGCATGAACACAAACACAAAACAAAAAAATTCACAATAAGGACCAAGTGAACAAAATAGCTAATACCTACCAAAATTCACTGTGTACCACAGAAGAGACAAAAACTGAATAAGTGTAAAACGTTTTAATCTCTGCTTTCGTAAAACACTTCATTAGAATGCTAAAAACACAGTACCACACTCTAAACCTAAAATGTGAAATCAATTACTACTCAATTACAGTCAATTAAATGTAATTAGCAATGAAAAAGTATTTTAACCATTTATCTTCTACTTTCTAAAAAACACTTAATATTTATGTGTTCATTCTGACCTGGTAAAACATCTGGACCATGTCTAATCTGCCAACTCACTTTTTTGCTTTCTACTTGATTCTTAAAATTTTCCTCGCTTGTTCATACTGACTTGCTCTAAAACAGTAAACAGAAACTTTTTAAAGTTGGTACACACTATGTAATGTTTTTGTAGGGCATTGTTTTCATTCCTTCTTTTCATTGCCCTTAAATGTTCTTGTATCCTATCACGTAATCGTCTGGTGGTCATACCAACATAAAAAGAATCACAGGCTGAACACAATGCGAGGTAAACCACCCCAGTGGACCCACACCGTACCTAAACCTAAAACTGATGGTATAATTTAGGTGAGGTAACATAACAAAGGAACCCTCGTGAATGTATCTACAGCTAGAACATCTATTACATTTATAGGTTCCTTTGCTCTTACTAGTGGTGGTGGTGGAAATTTATATATTAAAAGGAACACTATTTTCCCACCGATTTTAAAGGAAGGCTTTGGGGCTTAGGCAAAAAAAAAAGATCAAAAAGTTTCCAGGGACTTACCATGTTGTTGGTTAGAGATGTCCATTGACACACCCAGTAATACACATAACTGGAGAATCATTAGTAGTCATAGGGATGTTGGGCAAGCACTGAGTAACATGCCATTTTTTGTTAACACCAAGGTTCACAGTAGAAAACAACTTTTAGAAAAAGGAGATACTAAAGTTTCTACCACCACTAGCAAGAACAAAGGGACCTATAAATGTAATGGATGTTCTAGCTGTAGATACATCCACAGAGGCTCCACACTAAGAGAATACAGGGCATATCTGCTATACAGACCGCCTCAAGGCCCTGTCCCTGTATTCTGTCTCCTACAGGCTTTTGAGGGGAGATCTATGCCTGGCATACAAGGCATTGCCAGACCCCACTCTGATGGACATCCTGCATATCCACAAAATAAACAGCACCAGAATTACCTGTTCTAAAGACTTAAATTTTGCCAGGTATATATATAGGACCTGCTGGAGGGACAGGTATATATCACAAAGACTATCCCATCTATAGAACTAGCTGCACATCCATGTGAAGCAGAGTTTCTCCCTAACCCAATTAAAGTTCAACTTTGACAATTGGATTGGCAACAGGAAATTCATCCCTGGGTTGGCACCTATGTCTCTAATGGACACAGGCAACCTGTAAATGGTTCATCAGTGTTTCATCTCCCAAGCCCCTGCTTATAACTATCCAGGGTATTATAACTATCAAAAGTTTGGGATGCATGGCTAGGCTTAAAAAGGCCCTCGTAGTCGTTAGCCTAGTAAACACTTATGAACCTATAAACAATTGTGTGGTGTTCAAAAGCACAGGGGTGTTCGCAGTTGGCATGAGAATGCATCAGTGTTCAGTTCTGAGCCCACTGCTGTTCCTATTTCTGATGGACTACATTAGCAAACAGGTTGAAGAGGACAGATCTATAAAAGTGATCTATACTGATGATGTGGCATTACAAGCATTCTCAGAATGGGAACTTCATCAAATGATATGCGAACTGAATGCAAAACTGAAGGCACATGGGATGAAATTAGATGCAAACAAAACAGATGGCATGGCAGCAAACTGATAAATTCAGAAGAAGCTGAAAATCAAAACAAAAGGGAAAATATTGGAACAGGTAAACAAATATCTGAGACAGATGGCAGAAAAGAAGGAAAATATGAAAGGTCAGCTTGAGGTCAAAGACTAGAATTAGAGGGCTACAGCCAACTCACACAGAGTGTCAGAGGTAGTATGGAATAGAAGGATGCCAAAGAAACTGAAAAATAAAGTGTACAGAACCATTGTGCAACCAGTGCTTCAGCATGGTACAGAAATCTGGGCAATGAAGGCAAAGCACCTGAGGATGGTTGAGGTGACAGAGATATAGTACCTTAGACAGCTGATAGGATGCATACTGTGAATTGTTTAGGTCATGTGTAAGAAGGCAAATTAAAATTTGGTGAAGATGATTTGGTAGAGACAGGGATGAGGCAAGAGGAAATGAGAATGCCCAATAATGGCGCGATTGTGTAAGAGAAGAGCGACACTAAGGCATGACTACTGAAGACGTTTGGAGAATGGCATTGAACTGAGAGTGTTTGTGACAAATGATGTGATACTCTGACCCCATGCAAATGGGAAAAAGGCAGTTGATAATGACCATGATGATGATGACGATGATGATCATCACGAATCGCACTCTGCTATGACTGCTGCATAAAGAAAGGTCACAGTGCAAAACTGTTCTTCTGAAGAGGCATGCACTTTCTGAAAACAGAGGGGTTTGTTTCTAGTTGTCTGAGGTGAGTCATTATGAACTGCATAGTTGGATAAATGTAAGTGTACACGGCTACTGTATGCTGCTGTGCACTATTTATATCAACCCTACTGCCTGAAACTATGCATTGATACTAGAAAAAGTACAGGTAATTAAAAGGAAGTATTTAGTGGGACAGATTTTGCAATAAAGAATGAAAACTAAAGTCCTCGTCAGGTAAAAGTGACCATTTTATTTATCACTTGTTTACGAGGAAAGTCCAACTTGGAAAAAAGCCAGTTTTCAGCAGAGGCCTGGGAAGAATGCTCCAGACACATGTCTTTGTAATATGGGAAGAAAACGCAGCACTCAGAAGAAACCCACACGAACACAGTGAGGACATGCAAACTCTGCATAGAAGGCACCCCAGCTGAGAATTGAACTAGAGAACCTCTTGCTGTGAGGGAGGCGATAACACTACCGCTGCACCACTGCACCATCAACACCTGGTTACAATAACTGGTAACGTGTTGAAAGTAGACTTTCAAAAGCAAGTATTGAGGAGGGCTTTTTTGCATCAGTCCTATAACCATAAAACTTCCCCCAGTGGCTATTCTACTTTAACCTGTTGTTTCCCTGCACACGTCCAGTGGCATCTTGTTGACCTGGTCTAAAATAGGCATTGTTTAAATCGCCATTCACTTCCATGACAGACGTATTTCTAGAGATATCCCCCTGCCTTTGATGCAGTTGTCTCATTCAAATGCTAAATTAGCAGTAAAAAATTTGAATGGAGAACACTTTCCTAGGTATAAGGTTTTTCCACCATGAGACACCATGAGAAAAGTGAAAGAGCTAAGATTTGTGATTCTTTACCCCACTTCAAGATGGGTTCCCCCATTATCAGGTCCACTAAAGATTCAAAGAAAGATTCAAAGAAACTTTATTGTCATTTAGGAAACACAAGTGCAATCTAAACAAAATTTTGAGTGTCAGCTTTTTTACAGGAGAAAACAAACAAAAAAAGACAGACATGATAGGTATTAAAGATATAGGTATTGTGTCTTTGTGGATTTAGAGAAAGCATATGACAGGGTGCCTACAGAGGAGTTGTGGTATTGTATGAGGAAGTTGGGAGAGTCACAGAAGTATGTAAGAGTGGTACAGGATATGTACGAGGGTAGTGTGACAGCGGTGAGGTCGGCGGTGAGAGTGACGGATGCGTTTAAGGTGGAGGTGGGATTACATCAAGGATCAGCTCTGAGCCCTTTCTTATTTGCAATGGTGATGGACAGGTTGACAGACAAGATCAGACAGAAGTCCCCATGGTCAATGATGTTTGCAGATGACATTGTGATCTGTAGTGAGAGTAGGGAACAGGTGGAGGAGACCCTGGAGAGGCGGAGATATACTCTAGAGAGAAGAGGAATGAAGGTCAGCAGGACTAAGACAGAATATATATGTGTGAATGAGAGGGAGGATAGAGGAATGGTGAGGATGCAGGGAGTAGAGGTGGCGAAGGTGAATGAATTTAAGTACTTGGGATCAGCAGTTCAGAGTAATTGTGAGTGTGGAAGAGAGGTGAAGAAGAGAGTACAGGCAGGATGGAGTGGGTGGAGAAGAGTGTCAGGAGTGATTTGTGACAGACGAGTACCAGTAAGAGTGAAAGGGAAGGTCTACAAGAGGGTAGTGAGACTAGCTATGTTATACGGGTTGGAGACAATGGCATTGACAAAAAGGCAGGAGTCAGAGCTTGATGTGGCAGAGTTGAAGATGTTAAGATTTGCATTGGGTGTGACGAGGATGGACAGGATTAGGAATGCATATTTTAGAGGATCAGCCCAGGTTGGAAGGTTTGGAGACAAAGCCAGAGAGGCACGATTACGTTGGTTTGGACATGTGCTAAGGAGGGATGCAGAGTATATTGGGAAAAATATGCTAAGGATGAAGCTGCCAGGTAACAGGAAAAGAGGAAGGCCTAAGATAAGTTTTATGTATGTGATGAGAGAGGACATGCAGGTGGTTGGTGTGACAGCGCAAGATGCAGAGGACAGGAAGAAATGGAAACAGTTGATCTGCTCTGGTGACCCCTAATGGGAGCAGCCAAAAAAAGAAGAAGAAGAAGAAGATAGGTATTAAAGAATAAATAAAACTCTAGTACAATAGTAAATATCTAGGTAGCTGGCACACATGCTTGTTCATAGGTTCATAGCTTCATAGGGGTGTACTAGGCTAATGGCCCCTGGTGATGAGGGGAGGGGAACAGGTGCTGGGGATGTCCTGTTTCACCGATGGGGGGACAGCGGGGTGAAGTTTTTACTGAACCTGTCTACCAGCAAGTTGGCTATATCTATAGTGTTTGTGTATGTGGTGTTATTGACCACCAGTTCAGAGCAGATTTGGGTGTTGCCTTTGAGATTGCAGACATATGTGAAGAAGGCCTTGTGATTGTCCTTGGTGGATGTGGCCAATTTGGACTCGATGTTACCCTTAGAGGATTTCACCAGTGACCTTATTTGCTTGTTCAGATAAAGGAGAGATTGCTTCCAACTTGGCACCTGCTCCTTCTTGGCCCTGGACAGCAATTTTTTCCTTCTATTATAGAGTTTGTTTATTGCTGATGTCCACCAGACAGATTTGCTCTTCCTTGAGGAAGCTGATTTGGTCTTGTCAGGTATGGCTGAGTCCATACAGCTATGTAGGTGCTCATATAGATTTTTGGTGTAGGCTTGGACATTAGTGCTATTTCCAACTGAAGGGACGGTGGCTGTTAAGCTGCTTATACTTGCTCTCAGGAGACTGTAGTCAGCTTTGGAAAAGTTTTTCATTTGATCCTGATTGGGGGGGGGGGGTTCAGGGGAGATGGTGACTTTAGAAGTGGTCATTTTATGGTCAGATCTTACCAAGGAGGATGACACTGTAGGAGTGCTACGGTGGCTACTTATGTTGGTTAGGACCAGGTCCAGGATATTTTCTCCTCCCGTATGGGGTGTCGACCAGCTGATCCAATGTATTGGCATTGAAGAAGTCGAGGAATCTCTGGGCATTCATGTTTGGGCTAGAACAGGTGTTCCACTCTATGGTTGGGTAGTTAAAGTCACCCAGGATCATAGTGTTTATAAAGAATACCCTCAGTTCTTTGTTGGTAATTTTAACTCTTACAGTATTTCAATGATTTTAGTATTAAGCATGCTCATTCTATTGTGTTTAAGGATTTTAGTACTTAGCATGCTCATTTTAGTATGACTTACACATAATTTTGTACAATACTTTCATTAATTTAATGAAACGTGCAGTGATCTTTCTTCATCATGTATTTCTGTAACTGCTTAATGACAAAACAGGCAGCACAACTTCTCAAGGTTTCAATACCATATCACACAATTTCTCATTACAATGCATGCTTTACTAAGTGATTCAGTGAATTTAGAAATATATACCATAAAATTCAATTTTCTGTAAGGAAAGTTTTTATTTCTGTTTACCTATGGTTGTGCAATATGACTTTTGTCATTTTCCTCAACAAGTTTGTTTTCTTGCTCTAACAATGCAGACACTGACAGCTTAAAACTAACATACTATTTTGTTAGGTTGTTACTCTGCTTCTCATATTTGTCATGTTTATTTTACTGTGATTCTCCAATACTATTGCATGCAACTTCCATGCAAAATAATTTCCAATATTCTTCGTCTTTATATTTGCCCCTAATTTCTTATAACTGCTTACCAAAGAATATATCATACAATTAATAACACTACATGGACTGTAGTGATTCAATAGCCCACACAAGCATCAGGTTACACTATTACGCCTTCAATTGCAAGACTCAGAGGAACCAAAAAGGTCAACACAAATACATGCAATATCAAACGGACAAAATCTTTAACTGTGTTTTTGTAGCAGAGATAAGAGGGCAATACCCATTGCACCCCCCAACCTGATCTCTCTCTCTCTCTCTCTAAATATATATATATATATATATATATATATATATATATATATATATATATATATATATATATATATGTGTGTGTGTATATATACACACACACACATATACATCAACTCTTCTGTGACTTAAACAAGAAGGGAGATGTTTTCCAAACAAAGGAATCACTCAAAAAACACACAGAAATTGCACCAAGATTTCCTATGGAAAGCAGTAGTTTGCATTCTGTTTTTCAGTATCATATCATTCAGGAATTTAATCTCAGCCATCTTTAAAAACATGCAAATGTTATATCCAAAAACATTTCATTTCAGCTATAGTTTCCTCATGTGACATCTTTCCTCCTCATTGCAATAACACCAGCATTCCTCAAACCAACATTTGGCATTGACAAATAAGCATATCTTGCCTTGAATTCCATGTGGCATTGGGTATATATATATAACAACAGCTGGGTTTTTTCCTAAGAGAGGTTCAGTAATTGCAAATTAATGATGAGCTGATGAGAAAAGAAGGTATAAGACAGGTGCATGCTTACTATCTTGAAGTAAAAGTTTGCAAAGGCAGTTTCTAATGCCACATGCCATTCTCATAATGATTGTCAAATTAGGAGAAAAGAGATACACTGAGTTTTTCATCTTCCTGTTGTCCTTTGATATTCTGTCTTACCCTTTACCTCACTTTTGTAATGTGTGTCTGTCTGTTGATCTCTCACTCTGCTTTTGTCCAAGAAAGGTACAATTCAATATTAAAATATATCCAGGTAAGACATCTAGTGAAAATGATAGTTTGGTGAACAATCAGTTTAGTAGTATGGAAATACACGTGTATTTTGTATGTCAACGGTAGTGTGTCTTTAGTTCTTGAGGAATGTGGCAAGATTTTTTTTTAATCGGAAAGGATATAAAACTATTAAGAAAGTTATGGATAAGACAATAAGCTATGAGTCAGACCTGTCTTACAGTCTTACCTAGATAATGACAGTCTCTTCTTATATATGTCTAAATCAAATCAAATCCTTAAAACACATAAAGATGCCTGGGTTATACCTGGAGAGGAGGTGATATTTATTAAGACTTTTTTTTTAATTTAGGTGCCATATCTCCACAGCCTCCTCCTTTTCTACCTGATTTCTATCCATCCATTCTCTATCGCTTTGTTCTCTATAGATAGATAGATAAATAGATATACAGATAGATAAATACATAGATACATTCTCTCCCTCTTGTGTGTTTGTGCGTGTGTGCCCAGTTAAAAAGGCCAGCTATATATATGGTTGGCCAAGTGATGTGAGTGTAAAAAAGAACAGCAGCACATACAGAGGATCAGTCATTTGTGCAACTTTTAGTTAGTTGACGTAATGTTTTAAGCATGCCTCCTTCATCCCCTTGCACCATGCTGACCCTAACCCTAACTCTGTCCCTGTCCATGGGCCCAGCCCTACACCTTACATTACTAAAAACATTTTCCCTATCACTAAACAAACTGCACACACTCACAACTAACAAGACATATCACAAAATCTGCCTTCATCTCTAGCCCTTCGTCTATCTCTAAACCATAAACATCGGAACATTCCCACTGAGAACTGTGACATGGTCTCACATATCTTCACACCAGTACCTCTCCACTTAGTCATTTATTCCCCTTTGTACTTCTACTTACATATATCATTTAAAACATTAAGTTGACATTCTTGCAAATAAATGATCATGTATATTATATGTGGTCACTTTATGTTTCTCTTTTTATCTCTATCTCTCTCTATGTATGCGTGTATGTGTGTGTGTGTGTGTGTGTGTGTGTGTGTGTGTACTTGTGTATACACAAAATGGTTGAAATACACCATGAGTATAAAACTCACTAAATATTATGGCTTTGTAACTTATATATATATAAAATATCTGTGTGTGATCTCACACAGACAATATTGAACAACTGTTGTGTCAATCAAATAGACTTGACAAAACAGTTGTCAATCATACACTCATCAGTCTCTTTGGATGAAGCCACATCCACATGTGTATATACACACACACACACACACACACACACACACACACACACACACACACACACACACACACACACACACACACACACACACACACACACACACACACACACACACACACACACACACACACACACACACACACACACACACACACACACACACACACACACACACATAGATATCATGACTGCCAAGCCTGGGAAGAATAATTTAATGTTTGTCCACTGGTGGAGATTGTCTTTACCATAAGGTGTGCCTATGGCATTGAGGAGAGAGACAAGAAATATTGGGTTAGGGGTACACAGAGTTAAAGATGAAGCAGGCAGAAAAAACAGAGAGAGATAGCTCTCTTTGGCAACTACTGCAGAACAGCTGTTTCTAGGACTATGTTATGGCTACTATAGTTTAAAGGAACCTGGGTCTAAAGTGTGTTCTGAATAGGACTATATGTAAAGGATTAAGGACATTTGGAAAGTATATATGAAAAGTGGAAAAAGATAGGAGCTGTTGCCCTCCAATAAAAGTGATAGTATTTACTGTAATTATTGTATCTACTCTTGCTTGTGTGATAAAGTGTGTTATATAGAAATGACAAGTATCCATAATTACTTTGTATTTGACTGGATATTGGTTTATTGAACAGGGGCTAAACTGACCTGTAGTGTACATTATTGTAATAGGTTCATAGGTTCATAGTTGTTTACTAGGCTGATGACCACAATGACCTTTTTAAGCCTAGCCATGCATCCCAAATCTCTGACAAGTTTTGATGCACTTGATAAGTGTAGGTGTTGGCCTGGAAGATGAGCCATTTACAGGTTACCAGTTTGCATCAGAGACATGAGTGCTAAACCAGGGATGAACTTACGGTTTCCCATCCAATTGTCCTAGTTGCACTTGAATTGGATTAGGGAGAAACTATGCTTCACAAGGATGGAGAGCCTGTTTCATAGACAGGGTAGTCTCTGGGATACATACCTATCTCTCCAGCAGATCATATTTATATCACATGCAAGGTTTAAGTCTTTAGAACTGGTAAGTCTGGTACTGTTTGCCTTGTGGATATGCAGGAGGTCCATCAGAGTGTGTTCTGACAATGCCCTGTATGCCAGGCATAGATCTCCCCTCAAAACTTGTAGAAGACAGAATATAGGGATAGGGCCTTGTGGCAGTTCCCGATATTGTTTTAGTGAGGAGCCTCTGTGGACATTACAGTTATTGGATATGCCTGGTTAGGTACATAAAGGGGGGCATTGTACTCCATTATAGGTCTGATGAATGCCGAATACAATGGAACAATGACTTCCTTGGACTTAGATGCTATTCCTTTGTTTATAAGTTGCGTAACATAGAATGATTTCCCCACCACTGTAGACACATGATGATCAAAGGCTAGATTACTATCTATGTGTGTCCCTAAGTCCCTGACTACTCAGTCAACTCTAAGGGGTGTGTTGTCAATATGATAGTTACCAGGGATGGATGACTTCCCAAAGGATACTATTATGCATTTCCTGGAATTTAGTTTTAGTCCGTGACTCTGACACCAGTTGTTTGTCTGTGTCAGCTCCTCCTGAAGAACATTTGTGTCAGTGTGAGATTCAAGGACAGCTCCTAATTTGCAATCATCTGCAAATTTAGTCAGCCAGAGACCACTGACATTGGTCTTGACTTCTGAGAAGTAAATGCCAGAAAGGAGCGACTCAAGGACTGATCCCTGAGGGACTCCACTTGTGACTGGCCTCTTTGTAGAGGTGGACTCCCCAACTCTAAACTTCCTAGGTCTTGTCTGTGATCCAGTTGGCTATCCACTGGGTGACATACGGGTTTGTACCTAACCTCTTGAGTTGCTTCATCCATAAATCTTCAGGGTTTTCTATAAAAGTTTCCATCTAATACCTGAGTTCTGTGATAAGCCCTAGTCCTCCACTCACTGGCAATGTGCCTCAGCATTCTTATATCATCCTACCTGTGGTCAGTGTGATTGCATTAGGTGCTTCATGCCAGAAGAGCAACTGCCTTATACTTACTGACTGTCCACTGTTTCTACCAATTGATAATACAACCTACGAGTGATGTAAATAATGAAGAAGCAATGAGTTTGACCTCTCACTTCACCCCAATATCAGTAAGCATCATGCATCCACAATACCATGATGGTCGCAACACACCACTAAGTCCATAACAGATGCTGACTCTTGAAAGGAAAAAATGCCAAACACTCCTAGACCACACTATAAAAGATCTCAGCCTCTGACTCACAAAGCAACTATTTCTTCTGCACACCAAAATACAACAACTCCACACAGATCATCCAGTTGTCATCAAGAAAGCAGGCCTAAGCCTGTATAGTTAACTAATTATGCTGCCACACAGGAAATTGTCTTTATCAACTTGATTCTGCAGTTACTCACACAGATTCTACATTCCCCAGACTGGACATGAGCAGGGTTATTGTATGTTGTTTATTTGGGTTCAAGATCCATGGTGTCAGAAGGGCCCTAAGGTCCCTTACACCAGACGCGTATGACTTTGGCAAGCAGTGGTCCATGTAGACATAAGTCGCATGAGGAGCTCCACCAAGAGGGATATGCAGAAAGACATGATGGAACTCACTGTGCATGTGTTAGAGTCATGAAAGACACTGGTCTTATATAGTATCTTGTCCTCACAGTGAATGATGCCTAGATACCAAGGTAAGATAACTGGTTTTAACAAATGGCTAAGTAGTTGGTGCAATTCTACAGGAATCCAGTATGTGTCAGTCTGAGAAGACATGATAGATAAAACTTCCTGTTTCACCAGGAATGGCTTACCCCTCTCATACCCGTAATTTAACATATAGGCTAAAGCTTTTGCTGCCTCCACCAGGCCTTCTAAAGACAGGCTTTGTATACTGGATATTGCTACATAAGAAACTCAAACCCAAATTTGGACATTATCACAGCAATAGTACTCAGTTTTAAAATTCCAAACACGAAGATGTCTGAACTTGAGGATCTCCTGCAACTCGAACACATTCATATCCACATAGGCATTCAGATATGGTTTCAGTGTAATGACAGTACTCCATTTATTGCCAGGGCTTGGTGCCTTTGCTGCCTGCAGGCCCTTTGGTAACTGTGGAGGAGTATATGTATTTTGAAAAAAAGAAAACAACAAAAATAGACCAGCACAGTTCCATTCTGTTGAAGTCTGTCTTAAAACTAAGAGAAGTTGCTTAATCTGCTTCCTTAAATTGATTGTGTAGTGTTTTCTTTGGACTGTCCATGCCAAACAGCTTCCAGAATATTTCCATGTTCTTGTCTTTTTTTACACTTTGTGTTAAGTTGTAGCTTTTCTCTCTTCATCAAGTCAACACTAACTGACCAGGACTGAACTGTAATAAGCATAAAGGAAATGAGTGAATTATGCCACGGGTTTAAAGTCCGCTAGGCCCCCAACATATCATAGTGTTCTACCTGGTCTGAAGTGCATCTCAGAATAGTTTTTTTTCCAACCTTTTGATTCAGTAATGGCAGGAACAAAAATCATGACTAAATAAAGAAACTCCGTCCTATTGTTTTTAGATTCATAGGCACTTATAAGACTACTGATCCCATTCAAGATTGCTGCCGAGCATTAAACACATACTTTCTGCTGCTCCTGTTCCAGCTAAGTTTATCTGTTCAAAATAACCTGCATCTGGTTTTAAAAGTCAAAAGAAAGGAGTATTTCTGTTAAAATACATTGAAAGGATTGGATCTACAGTGGCATTTTGGATATAAAAGCTAATTTTAAACCTTAGTCTCTTCTAAGTATTTACCTGAACTCAATCTGTGGAAGGTCAAGGCCGCATGGGAATATCCTTCTCTCCATATAACAGTATTTCAAATAAGAGATGGCTACTAAGCAAGAAACCATGGATTCTACGACTACAAAAATTAAACTTTCCTCTGTAACTATCCCTGAGAAGGATGTAATATCCAAAAGACAAAAAATAAATAAATCAACGCAAGAGCTGAACAAAGGGCCTACTAAAACCAAAGCTGAATCTGCACTTACACTTGAATATATTAAGTCAGCATTACAACCATTGCAAGATAAGTTCAAGTTATTTTTAGATGAGCTAAATTCCTTCGGTTCAATCCTGGATGAAATTATAACAAGAATAAATACAATAGAAAATAAAACTGAGGAGAACTCCAAGCAGATACAGGATTTACAAGCTAAGGTAAATGCAAATGAAAAAATAATCAATGACTTGCAACAAAAAGTAACTGACTTAGAAGCTCGAAGTAGGAGAAATAATATCTTAATATGTGGCATTCTGGAAAGAGATCTTTGAACCAGTAATGAAGATAAATCTCTTGCAAAAGAAATTACTGTGAAAAGAGTTCATAGAACACTACGGAAAACTCAAAATGAAGCTAACCCCAGACAGATCTATACAAAACTACTTCATGCTGCACATGTTAGTTTACTGCTTATGGCTGCAAAGAAGAAAAAAAAAACATCTCATGGAGAGGCTACAGGATCTCATTATCACAAGACTTACCTCAGCCGATTAAAGTACAGAGACAAGCTCCAGCCTCTTTCTGTGCTTTGCTAATAAAACAAAATATTTAACACGAGAGAATAGAACCACGAGTTAACTAATAATTGTATAAAGACCTTGTAGTAAACAATGTATATTTTTTCATGAAAAAATATACATTGTTTACTACAAGGTCTTTATACAATTATTAGTTAACTCGTGGCTCTATTCTTTCGTGTTAAGTGTTTAGACAGTTTGTGAAGTCTCTTTTGTTCGTGGTTTAAAACAAAATATTTGTTTCCAAATGAAATACCCACCCACTCCTTCCTTTAACTATAAAGACCAAGCACTCTATACAGTCTGTAGAGGAGGCAAAGAAAACATTTATGCAAGTTTTCAAGGAAGTACCAGTTATTTAAAACTTATGGCACAACTTTTTAAAATAAAATAAAGACAAATTTACTGCTTTAAAAAAATGCAGCTTCTCTCTGAAGATATGTCTGGAAACATTAACAGAAGCTGGAAACACTATCAGAAGAAATTAGGTTCATAGGTTCATAGGTTCATACTTGGCTATCTGCCCTAGGGCATTTATAAGCCTAGCCAGAGTTGTGTGGCTTTCACCACCCCTTAGGTTGAAGAATACTATACCCATTAGTTTGCCATGCCTCTGTCCAGCAGTGATACAGAGATGATCCCCGGGGTAAACCTACAATCTCCCATCTACTGGTCAAGATTCCTCTTGAACAGAGCCAGCGAGGTGCTCTGTCTCACATGGACCAGGATTCTGTTCCACAGCATAGGGAGTCTCTGGGTGATGAATCTGTCCCTCCAGCACGTCCTATTTATATCCGTGTTGAGGTTTAAGTCTCTTGCTCTTGTGACTCTGGTGGATTTGGATTTTTTGAGGTGGAGCATGTCCATTAATTCCGGGTTGGACATGGCCTTGTATGTCAGGCACAGGTCAACTCTGAGCAGACGGTATGCGACTGAATAGAGCTGGAGTTTCTTCAGTCGGGCAGCATATGGCATATTTTTGAGCCCCTTTATCCTTTTGGTGAGGAACTTTTGGGGTCTTTCCAATTGCTGCAGGTGTCGGGTAAGATACATTCCAAATGGGACATTGTACTCAATCATTGGTCTGATAAGTGAAGAGTACAGGGGAACAATGACCTCCCTTGATCTGGATGTGAATCCCTTCATAATCAGGTGGGCAATGTAGAAGGTCCTCCTAACCACTTCGGCAATGTGAGTGTCAAAAGAAAGGTTACTGTCAACTTGGGTCCCCAGGTCCCTGATAACCTCTTCTGTGCTTAATGGATTGCCACCTATGTGGTAACTTAGGGTTACCTTGTTTTTACCAAAGGGTATGACTATACATTTTTTGGCGTTTAGCTTAAGGCCATGGCTCTGGCACCAGTTATCCGTTTCTATGAGACCTCTCTGAAGGATATCTGTGTCTGATGGATTTTCAACTATGGCGCCCAGTTTGCAGTCATCTGCAAACTTTGTCAGCCACAATCCTCCTATGTTTGCCTGCACTTCTGAAAAGTAGATGCCGAACAAGAGGGGGCCCAGGACTGAGCCCTGTGGGACACCGCTTATGACCGGCTTGGAGTCTGACATGGCACCAGCAACTCTAACCCTGTGGGTTCTGTCCTTGAGCCAATTTGCAACCCATCTTGTGAAATATGGGTTTACATTTAAGCTGGTGAGCTTTTCTATGATAACCGAGTGGGGTATTGTGTTGAAAGCTTTTGCAAGGTCAAGGTAGGCTGTGTGAACTGCCTTACCCTCATCAATGGCCTTGGTGACTGTTTCAAAAAAAGTCGACCAAGTTCAAGAGGCATGATCTGCCCTTGACAAAGCTGAATTGGGTAGGATCCAATGTCTGTAGGTCCCCTATGTCTTTATTTATGAGTTCCATTATGATCCTCTCCATAGCTTTGCAGACCAGGCTTGTTAAGCTTATGGTGCGGTAATTACCGGGGTCCGTAGCAGCACCGCCTTTGTGGACTGGGACCACAGTTGCCATACCCCACTCTTTTGGTACGTATCCTGTGGTAAGGCTAAGATTAAACAGCAGCCTTATGTGTGGGTTTAGTTCCTCATTGAGTTCGTGTAGCACACAGCCGGGGACACCATCCGGTCCCATTGATGCTATGTTTTTAGCTTTAGAGAAAGCAGCTCTCACCTGGGCATTTGAGATGATTGGGAGGCTACACTCTGCTGGGACAGATATTTCTCCTTTTGGGGGGGGGGGGAGAAATTTTCACTGAACCTGTCTGCCAGTATGTTTGCAATGTCTGTGGGTTCAGTGATTTTTGTATCATTTTGGACTAATTCTGAGCATATCTGGGAGTTTCCACCCAGATTTCTAACATAGCTAAAGAAGGCCTTATGATTGTCTTTTGAGTCCTTGGCGATTTTTCTCTCAAAGTTGGCCTTGGATGATTTTATGAGTGATCGTAGTTTTTACTAGTATTGATCAGAGATGTCTTCCCTTTTAGGATTTTGCCCTATCTTGTAGTAGCTTTCTCCTCTTGTTGTAAAGTTTGTTTATGGCTGGGGTCCACCAGATCGGGCGCTTGCCTTTGGTGGAAAGGGTCTTGATTTTATTTGGGATTGCTTGATCCATGCAATCCTGGAGGTGCTCGTAGAAAGCATTTGTAAGGGATTCAGCAGCGTGGGTTGTGGTTTCCAATGGCTCAGGGGCCTTGAAGGATACCACACCAGTCTTAAGAAGTGTGAAGTTGGCTTTTGAGAAGTTCTACACTGTGGTCTTTTTTGTTGGGGGTGGGGGCGGGATGTGGATCTCCAGTGAGATTAGTTTATGGTCTGATCTCACCAATGAGGGATATACTTCCGGTGTGGAGCATTTTGTCCCCATGTTTATAATGATCAGGTCTAGTATATTTTCACCTCTTGTGGGAATGGTGACAAGTTTTTCCATAGCATTTGAGTTTATGAACTCCAGGAACCTTTGGGCTAGGGTATTGGGGCTTGTGTAATGTTCCCAGTCTATGTTTGGGTAGTTGAAGTCACCCAATATGATGGTGTTTGGAGAGACATTTATACTCTCCAGTGTCTTCAGGAAAGCTGTGTGGGGTTCCTGAGTTTGAGAGGTTGGCCTGTAACATGCTACAAACTGTAGAGCAGTTTTGCCTATGGTTAATTTCACCTGAATGGTCTCTGATGCTTTGTGAGTTGCCACCAGCCTGGAGGTGTGGGTATCCTTGATGACTATAGATACACCCCCTCCTTTTGTGGTACGGTCCGGGTTTTGGGGCCAGAACGCATGATATGAGGTAAAACCTGATAGTGCCGGGGTGCTCTCAGGAGCCTTGAACCAGGTTTCAGTCACAGCACAGACATTGATGTTCTCCATACTGAGGAGGGCTTCGAGGGCGTGCATCTTGAGATTTAGACTTCTGGCATTGAGCAGCATTACCCTTAGTTTTTTTCCATTATTGTTTTCTAGGGTGGGTTTAGAATTTGAGCCTTGTCTAAAAAGGCACTATGGGGTGGCAAGAGCCTTTGCCAATATCCGAAACCCAGGGTGACAGGTGCAAGCCGTCCCTTGCGAAGCAGCGTGGCTTGTCAAGCATGTCATTCCAGGCAGACAGACATTGGATCCTTAGAATGACACCAGAAATTAAGCCAATTATTAAAACTGATCATTTTGTCTCTGTATTGTGGCATCATTCTTGGTGAAGGTAGGATACTGCTCAGGGTCAGGGTCATACCAGCCTGGGCTACATAATCTGAGAGCTCCTTTATGTCTCTTTTCATGTAGTCCAGGGAGGTACGTCTCAGGTCATTCACACTGGCATGGACAATGACTGAGTCATACTTGTACTTGCTGTGGAGTGACCTGAGTGCTTGTGTTATGTGACGGATTCTAGCGCCCAACAGACAGCTTACTGTGACCCTCTCCTTGTTCAGTCTGGTGAGTGGGACGTCAGTGTGTCTGACTATGGAGTCACCTATGACAAGTGTGTCTGGCATTGTGTTTGGCCTTAAGGGCTGTGACTGATTTGCACACTGACTTTGTGATCTATGTGTTGCTTGTGTTATGTCATGAGGTGGCAGTTGTTTGGGTGTCTGCTTTGGAGGCCTCTGCTGTTTTGGTAGATTTTTGATCAGTGCCTCCGAGTATGTCTTTGTGTGTTTATGTGTTTGATTTGTAGTTGTGATAGTTCTATGTGAGACTGAATTCTGGGTTATGGAGTGTAGAAACGGCCCATCAGACTAAAGAAACCCTTGCAGAGCTGTTATGTAGGCCTCCTCAGGCCTCAAGAAGCAACGCTAGTCCCAGAAAATGGAGTTATCTAAAGCAGAAATGGTACTTTTTACTTTCTCAGATCTGTAAACAAATAAAGGAAGCTAACTGAGCTAAAAGTACCTAATTTAATGTCCTGTTGTTTTTTCTGTCACTCTCTATACATTCTGGAAATATTTCTGATGTTTTTTATGGTTTTATCGTTTTTTTTTTTTCTTCGAATTTATTTTCTTCTGCTTTAGATAACTCCATTTTCTGGGACTAGCGTTGCTTCTTGAGGCCTGAGGAGGCCTACATAACAGCTCTGCAAGGGTTTCTTTAGTCTGATGGGCCGTTTCTACACTCCATAACCCAGAATTCAATGAATCACGAGGTCAAAGAGCATGGGAAAAGAAGAAAAGAATCAAAGCATTACTGGGAACGCTAAAATCGCGAAATACATCATATTTATGAAGAAATGGACTGTGTTTTTGCAGTTTGGGTTTTGTGTGATGCTGAAAATGTAAGAACATTGAAGGATTTCGTTCAGGGTAATGTTAGTAACATTATTATTTAATTTAAAGGCATTATGTCAGTGCGTGCTATATTTAGTTAAGGAATGTTACATATATATATATATATATATATATATATATATATATATATATATATATATATATATATAAATATATAGATAGATGGATAGATAGTTTATTCTAATGCCTGCCAGATATTAATTGATTAGTATTTAATTTAATATTGTAGTATTAGTTAAATTGCTAATATGGTAACTAAGTATTAATTTAATTGTGTCTAAAATCTAATGCTGCAGCTAAATAAGTGATCTGTATCTTACAGGGGTGAAGTGTTTAGTTATGTGTTCTATAAGCTTTATAAGTCTCAGGTATCTGCAAATGATATCCAAAGCTCAACTGATTACTTTGTTTGGGTCTATAAATGGTCTTTCTGTTTATTGTAGATGTGTGTTTATTTTAGGTGCGTGATTTGGATTTTCAATAATGGATTCTAAAATAATATTTATAGATATGCCATTACCCTTGGAATGCCAGCTATAGTTACACGTGCCTGCTTACTGTCTGTGATAAGATATAGTATTATTGATTTATAGGGAGTTAGATCTAAACTAATGTGTACAATCATAATAATATATATACCAATCAAACCTTATGCACCTGTAAGCATATATATATATATATATATATATATATTAAGTCTTTTAGAAAGAATGATTCTTATACTCTTTTATTAACTATTCTAAGCATCTTTTTTGCCTTTAAATGTACATTTTAGATTTATATGTTAGTATTAAATAGTTTTTGGAGTGGCATGAGTGTGTTGTTGTGAATGCTGGGTGACAATTGAACTATCGCGGTTAGTATTTATGTCTCCCTGTTGCATACCTGTAGCAGTTATTTTATACAAAAATGTTTAACAACAGTATATTTGTATCTTTTGCATTTGCAAATAAAATCATATCAGGGAGATAGGTGGTTAGGCACAGGTTGTAAGGTTAGGAGCATAGATGTCAGAACACCAGTTTTGAGTACAGTTTATTTTTTATGTGTTAGAAAAGGACCTATCATTATATGGACCGTTCCTAGTGAAACTAGTATCTCTGTTGACCTTATTTTGTTTTTATTGTTATTATTTGAACTTATAGTTAGATGGTTAGGGTGAATTCTTGGAATGCAAATGGTCTCCATGACATTAAAAAAAAAGCTGGTTATGCACCTGATTTATCAAGACAAATCAAACATTATTTTTTTACAACAGACTCATATGACAAATGACCAATGGGACGATATTAAAAAAAGAAATTGGATTAGACAGATTATATCAGCAGGGAGCAGCCTTGCATCAAAAGGTACAGCTATTTTAATTAAAAAGTCCTTCCCTGGAGAAGTACTTGATACTAAATTTGATTTGAATGGAAGATGGTGTTTATTCACTTGTTCATACCCACAAGTTAAGTCCCCGATTTTGTCTTTGAATGTGTATAGTCCATGTTCAAACCAACATTTGTTCATCCAGGAAATACATAATCTACTACTTCCATACCATGAACATTTCTTCATTACTGGTGGTGACTGGAACGCTCTTATTGATCCATCACATGATATCTCGAATAAGAACAGAAAACAGCCCACCCAAATTATTGCTTCTATTCAAGATTTGATGAATAGTTTTAATTTAGTTCACCCTTTTTTAATATCTGAGATTGACAGGGAGTCTAATAAAGTCACTTTCTATTCGGCCTCACATAAAGTTTGGTCTAGGATTGATTACTACCTGATCTCAGATGCTTTCTTGAGTAAAATTGCTAATTTTGCCCATGAGGCCAAATCTATATCTGATCATTCGAATATATCACTTGGCATTAACCCTAACTAAAAATGGAATTATGACAGTAAGATTTTCACTTGGTCACTAAATAGTAACATTCTCAAAAAAATTACGTTTTGCAGGAGGTCCATGAATATATAAAACACTTAGAAGTTGAATCATTGCTTTCCAATATCCCTTTAGATATACAATGGGCAGCAGCTAAAGCTGTCATTAGTGGAATACTTATTCAAAAAGCATCTTATTATAAAAAGAAAGAGAGTCTGTACATTAATAACCTCACAAAAGAGTTTAAAAAAATTGACGCAGAACTGTAAAAATATGTTTCCCCTGATTTGGAAATTAAACTATATGGAATTCAAAAGGAAATATATTCCTTCCATCAACAAAACTACTCTTTGACTGAATTAAAGCTTCTGCACAGATACCCGGAATGGGCTCAAACTCCATCCAAAACTCTAGCAAGACTAATAAATATCAAAGAAGGACCAAACTATATAAAGGACATAAAGTATAAAGGGAAAATCCTGTATAGAAATAGTGACGTTGTAAATTAATTTGTAGATATTTACACAGAAATCTACAATCCTAAAACTCAATTCCAAAAAGAACACTACATAGAGTTTCTCAATAAGCTTAAGGTCCCAAAACTATCTTCCACACACATTACCCAGTTAAATGCCCCTATAACAATAAATTAAATAACTGCAGCTATTAAAAAACTGAAACCTAATAAGGCGCCAGGCCCTGATGGATTTACAGTCGAATTTTACAAAACTTTCTGCAGTAATCTTACAAAAATCCTACTTAACATGTATAATCATATCATATCAGAAGGGATTATGGACACGTATATGAATAATTCCAAAACTATTTTCATCCTGAAACCGAACTCTGATAAATCAAACCCTCTTAACTATAGACTTATTGCCCTTATAAATGTAGACATGAAAATTTTAGCTATCATTTTTGCAAATAGAATTCAAAAAGTGATGGCGTCAATTATTTTTCCAGAGCAAATGGGTTTTATAAAGCAAAGACAACTTTGTGATAATACTTTCAATTTGCATACATTATTAATGTTCCTTGAAAAGGATAATCATCCAAGATACGCTTTAACGTTAGATGCAAATATGGCCTTTGATAATGTAAATCTCAACTTCTTATATGCAACAATGGAATACTTTAATTTCCCGGATATGGTCATTAATACTATCAGGATGATGTATAAAAATGCCTCTACTTCCCTTTATATAAATAAAACATTATCAAATCCTATTAAAATTACAAATGGCACCAGACATGGGGTGTCCGCTATCACCCTATCTTTTTAACTTGTATCTTGACCCTTTATTTATCTGGATCAAACAGATGACCTGTCATCATATCCCAAAAATCTATAACATCGAAATAAAGTACTCAGCGCTTGCGGATGACATTAACATTTACTTTGAGCTTCCTAACACAGACCTCCAGAAAATTCTAAACTCTAGTGATCTCTTTTCGAAAGTTGCTAACTATAAACTTAAGTGCACCAAATCAGCCTTTTTTCCTTTGAATCCTAAGAAGCATTTAGAATACTATTTCCCCCTTTCTGACATACCTCTTAAATATTCAATAAAGTATCTGGGTATAAACTTCACGCACTCTCGTCAAGAACTTATGAAAACTAATCTTTATAAAGTTTGGGATCAAATAAACAATGATCTAACCAGATGGAAAAATATTAACCTTTCACTGTTATCAAAATATGCTATTATAAAGATGAATATTTTACCTAGAATTCTTTTCTATCTAAACTCTGTTTTTCTTAATATTCCAAAAAACTTCTTTCGTAAAATGGAGACCACAATTTCTAAATTCTTATGGTTCCCTGAATCAACCAGAATATCATACAGGAAATTAACTATCCCAAAAGCTAAGGGTGGATTAAGTCTTCCAGATTTCAGTCTGTATTATCAAATAATTACTGCAAGTTATTTAATAAAAATAGCCAGTTATGATCCGTATGACGAATCTTGGTCTCCAATACGGGTCGAGATCTGGTATAACTATATACGTTCATTCAAAATTAATCCTCAGTCTATCCCCTTTCTCACACCTGTTGGTGAATTTAACATTAAGTTTTTGCCTCTTCTAAAAAACAAAATTCTTATTTTTCATGATCTGATGAAATCGCCTTAATTTGCAAAATACAATCCCTATTCCTCAACCCATACATCTGAATCCAAATTTCAAAATCAATAATAAAATGATTGACCTATCTAACTTTCCTATTATCAAGAAGGCTACAGTCTGGCATTTTTATAGTACAAAAAAAATGCAGCATAGGTTAAAACTTTATTTGGGGCTCCTAATAAATATGACAACTCAGCTCACTTATAAAACAAAAATCCTCTAAATACAGAGTTATGGAACAAGATATTAAATTAACACAATCAATCATTAATTCGCTCTCCCTAAAAAACAAAATGATCTCACATACGTATAAACTTGTGTCATCCATGATACATAGTCATTCACTTTTATTTTCCAAATACTGGGATTCAATACAGGATGAAATCTCTAGCGAAGCTAAGTATGAATCAATCAGAAATACACTAAACTTGACCCCCTTCAAAAATCTCATTTACACACAGCTAATGATAAATAATAACTCTTAGTACACCCCAGCTGTTTTATAAAAATTTGGATGCAATAAAAACTTAACATGTCCTTTTCTGCACTCTCCCTCATGTTGACATAATACACATGTTCTGGAGTTGTAAGACCATCTATAAACTCTGGTGCTCCCTCAGAATTCAATTAGGAAAAATGAGGTATGAGAAAACTACATTTTCTTGGAAAACTATGATATTTATATTGTTCCTATTCAAATCAAAGGTATTTGCCGTCATGTTCTTGTCTCAGTTTGTGCCTCTTGTCTCCTTAAATATTTCATTAATAAAATTGTATCAATCCCTCAGCAATTCCATGGAAAAACTTTAAGGATATGGCAATAAAATATATATCAGCACACAAAATGTGCAGGAATAGCAAAAGAAAAATATTTTAAAAAATATTGGGAAAATCTCTTTGATCTAATCCGGAATAAGTAAAATCCAGCAACATTTTTTCTTGTACATTTGCATTCCAAGCTGGATCCTTTTTGTACTAGGTATGGCCCAAAATTATTTGATAATGTAAACATTATACTTTACTAATTGTCATAAGACATTTTATTTGGAGAGGTACTCTGACATCCATGTTGTAAATATATTGTAAATATGGTGTAAATAGGTTTTTAGGACATGTATAGTTTATTTTAGGTGGTGTACCCCCAAAGTAGTTAACAGTTTATACTTTATATAATAGTATATTACCCGATTAAAGTTATCCTCTTCTTGGGAGGCCTGATTCATATTTGTATTATGTTTCTCTGGGGCACCCTAGTTAATGTTTTACCCAATCAGGAGTAAGGTACTTGTTACAATAACTGCTTGTCTATAAATCAAAACTTGTTGTTAACTGTTTGTATTAATTTAGAATGTATTTTACTTTCGTTTTCTTGGATTGATGTACCTTACAAGTTCCTTATCTTGTATTTATTTTCATTGTTTTGTAAACGGTTTAAAACTAATAAAAATATTAAAAAAAAAAATGACTACTGATCTGTGAGGATTTTAAGAAGGCTAACCTTACATTCCCATGCTTGATTTATACTTTATATTTTGTGTACAAGTAACTCAGAGATTGGCAGAAAAGGGGTATGGTTGAACACTGGCATGTTATTCCTATCAATGAGGAAGAAGCATGCTAATCCAGGTGTGAATTTGTGGACATCCATCCATTTGTCCAAATTATATTTGAGTAGAAAAAGAGAAATACTTTTCTTTATGTGGAATGGAAGATAATGTCACAGAAGCAGAATTCTCTGTGATACATACCTATCCCTCTAACATGATCTATTTATGTTGCAAAAATTATTAAGATCCCTTGCGTCTGTATTTATTCCATCATTAAACTTGAGAATGTGTACTAGGTCTGGCAGGATGGAAACTGTTCAGGCTTTATATGGAACACAAAGGCCACCCTTATGCAAGTATGATACCAAGATAGACAAGGCTTTCAGATGATCTGCATCAGTTTTATGATTTAGGCATTTAATTTTCTTAGAGAAGAAACACTGTGGCTGTTCTAGCTTTGACAAGTATTTGGACTTGTTCTAGTTTTGACAAATTTATGGACAAGAATACATTACAAGGGGCACTAAAATGAATGATCAGCCTAATGAGAGCCAAGTACAGTGGACAAAGCTGTGTGATAAAAAAGGTCTTCTTTACAAAAGTGGACACATGGTGATTAAAGGACAGTTCTTTGCTGACATATTTCCCAGATCCCTGACTAAGGCATGACATTTCAGCGGTATGTTGTAAATATGATGATTACAAGGAAAGACATGCTTGCCTAAGGATATGACTATATATTTCTTGGCATTTAGTCCATGGTTTTGACCTCAGCTATTCGTTTGGCTGAGATCTGCAGTCATCTTCAAACTTTGTCAGCCAAAGCTCCTTAAAATTAGCTTTGATCTTTGAGAAATAAATGCCAAAGAGGAGTGACACAAAGACTGAACCCTGGGATATACCACTAATGACAGGTCTTTGGGGGGAGGTAGAGCCCCCCACCTTTATTTCCAGGGATATGTTGGTGAACCACTTTGCTATCAAATGAGTGACATAGGAATTTAAATTTAGCTCAAATATTTTCTTTGGGGATAGTGTTTATGTTTACAAAGTCTAGATATGTGGTGTGTACTGATTTGCCATCATACAGTATTTTTTTTTTGTTTTGTTTAATAAGATATCAGGTTAAGTAGGCAGGATCTGTCCTTCATGACTCCAAACTGGCTTGGGCTGAGTGTATGAAGTTTTTCTATATCTTTATTTATTAATTCCATAATCATACCTCCCAAAGCCTTACAGATGAGGCTGATCGAGCTTATGGGTATATGATTACCTGGGACCATTGAAGCCCCATGTCCTCCACTCATCTGGTGTGAAGTCGGTTTTGAGAATGATATTGAGTAGCCTCTGTTGGGGATCTGACAATTTATATTTCAGTTTAACCAGTGGGCAGCCTGGTATGTTGTCCAGTCACATATATGTATGGCTCCTGGCCTTAGGCAGCACCTTGAGGAATTGTTCTTGGGGAATTTGATGGGATGCAGATGTAAGTATGTGATCTGAGAATATTGGAAGGGAGAGAGGTCACATCCCTAGATCTGG
>NC_056733.1:1229828997-1229858554 GCF_019279795.1 Protopterus annectens
TTTTCAGCCTATCTGTGTAAGGTAAATCTTTGAGGCCCTAGATTCTCCTTGTGAGGAACCTCTGTGGTCTCTCCAGCTGCTGCATGTGCTTTGTGAGGTACATGGCGAAAGGGGCATTGTACTCAATTATGGGTCTTATAAGAGAAGTTATGACCTCCTTGTCCCTGGATGAGATACCCTTCCTAATGAGGTGGGACTTGTAGAAAGCATCCCATACAACGGAGGCAATATGGTGGTCAAAAGTCAGGCTGATATCAACTTGGGTGCTCAAGTCCCTCATGACTGATTCCATGCTTAGGACCTTGTTATCAATGTGATAATTTGTGGACACATTACTCTCCTCAAAGGGGATGATGATGCATTTTTGGCATTCATTTTGAGGCCATGGGCCGGATTTATGAAAGCTTGCACAAAGCTGTAGAGTAGAGTAAGACGTCAGACAGCCAATATGTCTGCTGAGCGATCCAGCAACAGCCGGCAGAGGCGTGTATGAGAGCTTCTAAAGCTATTCTTGCACGGACAGCGTCATGGTATGCAAATTACCTCATTTTCTGCTGAAAGCTATGCAAATGAGGTAAATTTGCAATCCAGGAAACACTAACCTGTCCGTGGAAGAGTAGTGTTATCTGCAGAAATGTACTCCGTCGGTAATGGAGTACCGTTGTGCAAATAGCTAAACGGAGCTATGACAGCTCCAAATAAAGGATGCATACAGTTGAGGAAGCATGCCAATGGCCAAATATAAGGCCATTGGCATTTATAAATGTTTAAAATTATTAAAAATCTAACTTTTTTTTTCCCCCAATCTCTAATGTTTAAGCGTAGCGCAACACTGTGCAAATGTGCGGCCCTTATAACAAACAGAAGATAATTTAAAAAGAGCCAAAAATAGCCATTTTCACTAAAAAGCTTATCCTGCCATGCAGGTGAATGGCAGGCTGAAGACAACATGGCCACTGAGTAGTGGTTGCTAAGGGAGGGGAAGCTCAGTATGAGAGATGAAACCATGCATTAGTAGGCAATCCTATGCAAATGAGGATAAGGATAGTGAATCCCAATTTTCCCCAGCATGTAAGCCATGTCCCAAAAATGTAAGTGTAGGAGTAGGGGAGTAGTAGAGTAGAATATAGGTAACATCATGAGGGGGTGTGTCAGAAAGGCTGTAAGCTTATTGGAGCACAGTGTCTTGTGTTTGCCCTGAGTTGCTCAGGATTGCAAGAGGCGTGTCTACAGTTGTCCTTTTTGAAAACCAGAAACCAAAGGCGTACACTGTGAATATATCTGAAATTTCTTGCAAACGTGCACACAGCGTGTGTGCACGTGTGCACTTGTTTGTGTGGCGCTGCCCTGGGTGGAAACAGAAAGGGAAAAGGAAGGAAAAGAAGTAGAAGGAAGTAAACCAAGGAGAACTAGCAGAGCTGCCAGGTGAAATATATCAGAATCAGCCAATTACACAGGCAGCAGACTAGCCCAGCCCAGCCCAGCACTTTAAACTCTGCAAACAGCATTCTTCCCTGTTTTTTCCAAAGAACTCTGCAACACTGCAGTATACAAAGAGGGAAAGCTTAAAAACTTTAAAGTCAGACAAAATGTTAGGGGCAGCTCTTGCTATCATAACCAACATGTGCAAGGTGCTGAGGGTGGTGATGTTGTGAATGCTGCTGAGCAATCCACAGTGAGGAGACGGAGAAGAGTGTACAGACCCAGGGTAACCTACCAGGGGCTACATGAGCTGGAGATAGTGGAGTGCTATAGGGTGGACAGAGACCTCCTGCAGCAAATTGTTGAGCTGTGCCAGCCACGCCTCACACACAGAACAAACAGAAGGGAACACATCCCAGTGGATACCAAGGTATGTGTTGGCCTAAGAATACTAGCTACAGGTACCTTCCAGAGACCAACTGGTGATATGATGGGGATTTCACAGGCATCAGCATCCAGGGTACTGCACCATTTTCTGGATGCCATGTCAGCACATGTTGGTGAGCATGTATATTTCCCCAATTCCCATGAGGCATTGGACAGAAATATGCATCTTTTCCACCAAATAGCAGACTACCCTGAGGTAGTGGGTGCAATAGACTGCACACACATACACATCAAAGCACCACCCGGTGAGCGGGTTAGGGTCTACATCAATCGCAAAGGTTTCCACTCCATCAACTGCCAGGTCATGTGCGATGCCCAGGGCATAATAATGAATGTGTGTGCTGGCTGCCCTGGAAGCTATCACGATTCCCACATCTGGCATCTGACGCAGCTGTACCAGAAATTTGCCAGTGGGGACATCCCTGATGGTCACCTAGTGGGGGATGCTTGATATGCACTGGAGCCGTGCCTGATGACACCCATCAGAAATGCACACACACCCAAACAATGACTCCATAATGAGGCACAGGCACAAACAAGAAACATTATTGAGCGTGTGTTTGGGATGGTCAAGTCACAGTTCCGGTGCCTGGACACATCTGGTGGAGCCTTGCAGTACTCACCAACTACATGTACCCAAATTGTCATGGTATGTGCCATGCTACACAATATGATCGTGTGAAAACAGCTGCAGCAGGAACAGTATGGGGCAGGGCCAAACAGCCCCACACCATTGCCAAGGCCTGCACAGGCACAGCGTGACTCGGAGGAGGAGGAACAACCTGGGCCTGCCCCAGTAGGCAGAAGGAGGCATGCCCAGTATGAACTGGCCTTGGCAAAGAGGCAACACATAGCACATACACTAACTCAGTAGGAACCCTGGAAATGACACCTCTCTCTGACTCGCACATACAGTAAAAGGGATGCCTAACTTGACACTACCAGTTTTCAAACATGTATAGGGAGTGTACTATGTGCATCAGACATAGGCAGCCCTGCAGAACCACCTGAGGCATGAGTGCCCTATTTTAAGCAATATAAAGCACTGCTAAGCATATTTTACCAGTATTGAGCATATTTAAATTCAATTGCGCGCAGCTGCACACAGCGCTAACCAGCACAACATCGGGCAACATTGAGCAATGTTGCGCAATGTTGGGCAAAGTCGGGCAAAGTCGAGCAAAGTTGGTCAAAGTTGAGCAAAGTCGGGTAAACACGCTTACACCTACTTTACTGTTCCTTAAGCAGTCTGGTCTGCCCAGCAGGAAAATAAAAAGCAGTGCAGGGCTTGAACTCAGGATACTGTGCACTATAGTCATAGTACTGAACCACTAAGATATGACAGCATTTCATTGGCACAGACACAACTTAACTCACTCACACATACCAGTTGGGGGGTCATATACCTAACAGTCACAGCCAGTTGGACAAATGTAGACAAACTCAAACACAAACAAATGCTGTATCATGACCTCTGAAGAGGCATATGAGCAACCTCCCCCCATGCCTATGCAGACAGATAACAGCAGGCCAGGCAGTGTGATGTGGGTTGGGTAGGCTATGAAGTCACAAACTAATATGCCTGTAATTGGAAGCTAAGGTCTGTAGTGCAGTGGTATGCCTCAAGCCAGTACGATAGGCAACAGTACAGACTGAAATGGAGTACCTGACATAGCAGTGCAGGCCTAGCAAATGTGTGTAAGTGTCAGGTGAACCCTTCATCTTATGTACACCCACAGTAACAATCAGGTGTGCCCCTGGGTAGAAATGTACAAATAATAGCTGTCCCCACTGTATGTAGAATGACTCATGGAAGCCCTGCAGGCACATTGTGCTTTCTGTCGATGTACAACACAAAGGTGAGCCCTGAAGTAAAAACCAACGTGATTTTCACACACACATAGTATATATGCTCATACTGGGCTTGCTCACACACTTAGGCCATGTCTGAGTGCAGCAGTGGGCCACACATATCTGGCAGTTGCAGTTCTTACTCCAGACACTTGTCACTATTCACCAATCCTGCCTTCTGCACACACTGATATGAAAACAGACCCATATAATATATTGAACACCTGTCATGATCAAACTATGTACTCCAAGTACTTAAGTTGTTCAAAGAAAGTGAAAAACCAAAGAAGATCAATAATTCTCTGATCAATATCATCAAGAAACAATGAGCACTCCTAACATTATCCAAGCCATGGTCAAAGAGTCCATAGAGAACCATGAAGCTTTCTTTCGCTATGTCATAAATATCAATGTAAACTCATATATTTTCTGAGTCAATGCAAACTGTAAATGAATACATGTACATGACTGACATTGCCAACATCTTGTCAGACAGGTTCATACATATTTACCCCCTTCTCACTGACAAAAGGGCCCATTATCATACCTGGAGATTGTGAAAACCCAGAAATCACATATACAATGGTTAAACAGCTCTTTCCAAACCTAAAAACATGACATGTATAGGATAACATGAATTCCCTGGCTGTGTCATTTTTGAACTCCAAAACAAACAGACCCTGCACCTGAACAGTCTGTTGAGACTCACCATCTGTACAGGATATGAAACTGTTGAATGGGTTACAGCAACGTTTGACATACTCCACGAGTGTTGGTGCACAACAGACCATGGGAACTATTGTCTTATAAGCCTGATGTGCAAGGCCATGGAGTCCATCATTATGGAACTCATAAACAGAGTTATTGAGGGCCTACAAACACCCAACACTACCCATTTTGGTTTGGTCAGGGGCAGATCATGGTTCCTAAACCTGCTGGACATTTTTCAAGGCAGTTACCCAGGACATACATCAATGAAATGAGCTACACATGGCCTACATAGACCTTGAAAAGCCCTTTTACAACATCCCACACATGTGTCATATCCACAAAATCAACAACCTGTGCATAAACATGTATGTCATCTTTTGGATTGCCAACTGGGGCAAGATAGATCCCACAAGGTAAGAATTGTGGTCTCCTGTTCAAGCTGGTAACAACTGCTGTCCCCCATGGCTCAGTCCTGGGACCCCTCCTGTCTGGTGTATACTTTTCAGAAATACAGTCAAACATGAGGGCTATGTTTAGCAAGGTTTGTGGATGACTGCAAAAAGGTTGTCAAAATCGATGTTTGGGACAACAGAGGCATCCTTAAAATGGTTCTCAGTCAGGCAGATGTGGTGTCAAACTTATGGGCTCGAGCTACAGTCATACAAATACCACATAGGTGCCAACACCCTAACTATGGAGGTAATAATAAGGGATCTATGGACACATGTGGATAGTCATCACTACTTCCAGAAACACATTCACAAAGTGGTTAGAAAAGCATGCTATATGTTCCCACAAACTGCCAAGGTCTTTGCATGTAGGTCAAAGGAGGTTCCCTCTACTCATCAGTCATCAGACCCATCATAGAGTACCACAACACACTTGCAATGAATCTGACTAGGCACCTTCAGCAGCTGGAAAGACCACTGACGTATCTCAAAAAGAGCATTACTGGCCTCAAACAGTTGCCCCATGCAACAAGACTGAATTTAACTCAGTCTGTACTCTATTGCATACTGTCTACTCAGGTGATCTCTGCCCAACAGACAGGTCCATGTCCAATGCAGAATGGATGTACATGTGCTATCTGAAGTAACCCCAAGCTCACTGTTCTACATGCTCTAGGGATATCATCATCACAACAATAAATAGAACATGTTGGAGGGATACATTAATAACTCGCAGACTTCCCTTTCTTTGGAACAGGCTCCCTCCCAACCTACATTAAGCTGAGTCCCTCACTGACACTCTTCCAGAGGAGCCTTGATGAGTGTATGTAAAACTGAACTGTCACACCATGGATCACTTCATCAGCTCTACTACACAGAGGCCTAGGGAACTAACTCCATGGGTGGTGATAGCTGCACAATCTGGCCATTCTAAAGTGGTGCAGCGGTTAATGCTGTCGCCTCACAGCAAGAGGTTCTCTGGTTCGATTCTTGGCTGGGGTGCCTTCTGTGCGGATTTTGCATGTTCTCCCTGCGTTCGCGTGGGTTTCCTCTGGGTACTCCGGTTTCCGGTTTCCTTCCACATTCTAAAGACATGCTTCTGGAGCATTTATCCCCGGGCCTCCACTGAAAACAGGATCTGTGGAACCTAGTCGGACTTTCCCGGTCAACAAATGTTAAATAAATAAATAAAATAAATAAATAAATAAATATATATATATATATATATATATATATATATATATATATATATAGGGGGAACACAGTATATTAAGCCAAAGATGGATGGGCAGAGATGTGTGTATGAGGGTGACCATGACAGGGAGCCATCCAGGACTGTCCCACCCAGCACACATCACAATGGCACAAAAGACATGAGGTGCACATCTCACCCAGTGTACATAACAGCCACCAGTATCTGTAAGCATTACAGTGTATGTGGTCCATATGCCTGCTGTACAACATGATGGTACAATGAAGTACACATCTACTATCTGTAGACATGTACCTGTCACATCGTCTACTACATACCTATGAACCTATCTTCAATAAGGCATATGTTAGCCTAGGCAAGTTGTGCAGCTTTCACCACCCCATTGGATAGTCTCCCAAGCCCTCATTCTAATAGTTAGTACCCGAAGCCCCTTTCTAGTGGGGCTGCTGATGTGATGGCTGGTGTGAATTGTGTGTTTCTCATCCACTCATCAAGGTTCCTATTGAAGAGTGTCAGCGAGGCGCTCTGTCTGATGTACACTGGGACTCTGTTCCACAGTAAGGAAAGTGTCTGGGATGGTACTCTATCCCACCAGTATGTTGTATTCATTGTTGTGATGATGTTCATATCCCAGAGGTTTGTAGGGTGACTCAATTTTGTTATCTGTAGATGGAGCATGCTCAGCAGTTATGTGTTGGACATGGTTCTGTATGTTAGGCAGAGTGTGCCTATGAGTAGGCAGTACACAACAAAGAATAGATTTAGTTTTACCAGTTGTGTTACATAACAAACTGTTTGAGGCCAGTAATCCTCTTGGTGAGGTACCTCTGTGATCTGTACAGCTGCTGGATATGCTTAGTCGAGTACATCCAAAATGGTGCATTGTACTCAATGATGGGTCTGATGACAAGAGTAGAGAGCCACCACTACCTCTTCGGATCCTGATGCAAACCCTTTGCTGATTAGATGGGCCAAATAGGATTTCCAATCACTTTGGCAACATGGTTGTCAAAGGAAAGATGACTATCTACTTGTGTCCCCAGATCCCTTATTACCTTTTCAGTTTTAAGGGGGTAACACCTATGTGGTAGTTTGTGTGTACTTTGTTTTCACCAAAGGGGATCACTATGCATTACTCCACATTGAACTTGAGGCCATGATTCTGACACCACACACCTGTCTCAGAGTCCCTTCTGGAGAATATTTGTGTCATCCAGGGAATCTATTATGGCAAACACTTTACAGTTCCCAGCAAACTTAGTCAACCACAACCCTCCTGTGTTGGCATGTACATTTGAGAAATCTATACCAAACAGGAGGGACCCCAGGACTGAACCTTGTGTTTGTAAGGCAAACACCTTAACCATTAGGCCACCCTCCCAACCCTGGGGGCCACCAGTTATTACCGGTGTAGAGTCTGACATGTACCCAGCAACTCTTAATTTGTGGAATCTATCTGTGAGCCACTTTGCAATCCATCTTGTGATGTATGGATTCATCCCCAGGTTGGTGAGTTCATCTATGATACCTGACTGGAGAATGGTGTCAAAGGCTGTAGTGAGGTATAGGTAGGCTGTGTTGAGCTCATTTCAATCATCTGTAGCCTGGGTAATGGTCTCAAAGAAATCCACTCAGTTTTGGAGGTGTGATCTGCATATGATGAAGCCAAACTGGGTGTGCTCAACTGTGTGAAGGTTCATAATATCTTTATTATTGATTTCCATTATGATTGGCTCCATTGCCTTAAAGAGCAGACTCGTCAGGCTCATCGAGCATGAATGCCAAGGGGTTTTTGTGGCCACACCCCTGTGGAGTATGAAGAATTTTGCTGTGCAACATTCTATGGGTACATACCCTGTACAGAGCATGTAGAGAGAGGTGTAGGTATCCTTGATGAATATGGATACATCCCCATCCCTATGTGCTATGATCCAGGTCCTGATGATGGAAGGTATGCAATGAGTAGTATCCTGGTACTGCCAGTGTGTTCTCTGGAGCCTTGAACTAGGTTTCTGTTACTGCACAGATATCAATATTCTCCATACTGAGATGTGCCTTGAGTGTGTGCATCTGGAGGCTGAGACGTCTGGCAATGAGTAGCATTTAGCTAACTTTGTGGTTATTTGTTGGTTATGCGGTTTGGTTTGTCCTGAGTGACCAGTGTTCCACACCTGAAGTCAACACCTCATTGGTCGCATCTGACCATAAGCTAGTTACCCTACAAATCCACATTCTGGACCCACACCCCATTAAGGAAACCATGTTAAAAAATGTCTTCAAAGCCAACTTCATGCTTCTTAAAACAGAAGTGCTGAACTTCAGGACACCCATGCAGATGGACAACACTGTTACGACTACTGAATCCTTCACAATTGCACTTTATAAGCACTTACATGAGTGTATGCATCGTGCTATCCCAGACAGAACCAAGATGCTATCCTTCAAGAAAAGGAAGCCAATCTGGTGGTCTCCTGCCATAAACAAACGGCACAACAGAAGGAAGAAACTGTTGCAAAAGATGGTAAAATCCCATGAGTGGAGGAGCTACCTGGTCAGCCTCAAGAAGAAGCTGCGATCCCTGATAAAATCCTCCAAAGCTAGTTACGAAAACAAAGTCGACACTGATTCTAAAGACAACCACAAAGCATTCTATAGCTATGTCAAGATCTCAATGGCAACACTCAGATCTGCTCTGAGTTACAGCACAATGGCACTAAATATACAGACCCAACTGATATTGCCAACAGCCTGGCAGATAGGATCAGTGCTAACTTTACCCCCCTCTCACCCATGAAAGAACACATCTCTATACTGGAAGAATGCAAAGTTGCTGTCATCATGGCTGCAAAAGTAAAAACCACTCTCCAAAGCCAGGAACACAGCATCCATGGGACCAGATTACATCCCAGGCTGCATTCTACACAAACTACAGAACAAACTGGCACCACACCTACATACCATGTTCAATTATAGCCTCACCTCAGGCTTTGTGTCTGCTGAATGGTGCACAGTGTCGGTTATCCCACTACACAAGGGGGGAGCCACCATGGACCCCAGGAACTAGCGCCCCATTAGCCTGATGAGCCTGGTCTGCAAGGCCATGGAACGTATCATCATGGAACTTATAAACAAAGACAGTGGTATTCTCCAAACTCTTGGCCACAACCATTTTGGGTTTGTAAAAGGCAGATCATGTCTCCTAAACCTGATAGACTTCTTTGAAACAGTCACCAAACCCATAGACAAGGGTAAGGTGGTTCACACAGCCTATCTAGATCTTGCTACGGCTTTCAACACCATCCCCCACTCTGGAATTATGGATAAACCCACTAAACTAGGTAAAAATCCCTATGTCACAAGATGGGTTGTTAACTGGCTCACTGACACAACCCATACTATGAAAGTAGCCGACTCCAAGTCCGACTTCGAACCAGTGACAAGTGGAGTACCACAGTGTTCAGTCCTGGGTCCTGTTATGTTTGGTATCTACTTCCCTGAAGTACAGGTTAACATGGAAGGTATCTGCCTAATGAAGTTTCCAGATGACTGCAAACTAGGAGGCATAATCAAGACTACTAACAATGTGGACATCCTACAAAAGGGCTCCACTGAGACAGATGCCTGGTGTCAAAGCCATGGCCTCAAGCTCAGTGCCAAAAAGTGCATTGTCATCCCCTTAGGTAAAAACACTGTACCCATGAACTACAACATAGGTGGTAGTATACTTAACACCGAAAGTGTGATAAGATACCTTGGGTCCCAGGTGGACAGTCGACTCTCCTTTGATAATCACATCCCAACAGTAGTCAGAAAATCCTTGTACATGGCACACATCATCACAAAAGGTGTCTCATGCACAATAAAAGTGGTCATTGTTCCCCTCTACTCATCACTCATTAGATCCATTATAGCGTACAATGCCCCTTTTGCTATCTACCTCACAAGACATCTTTAACAACTGGAAAGCTTGCAGAAATACCCCACAAAGAGGATTAGCAGCCTCAAATACATGCCATACACACACCGTCTCAAAACACTACAGCTTTACTCTGTCGCATATTGCCTACTCAGAGGTGATCTCTGCCTAACATACAAAGCTATGCCAAACACAGAGCTGTTGGACATGCTCCACTTAAAGAAATCCCAATCCCTCTGAGCGTCGGCCCCAAAACCCAGACTGAAATACAAAAGGAGGGGGTGTATCCATCTTCATAAAGGATACCCACACCTCCAGGTTAGTGGCACAGCACAAGGTCTTGGAGACCATGCAAGTGCAACTAACATTGGGCAAAGCTGCTTATCAGATCTTATCCTGCTACAGATCACATACCTTGTCTCAGGACCCTCACTCAGTATTCCTGAGAACACTGGAAAATATAAAGGTCCTACCAAACACCATGATATGAGGAGATTTTAACTATCCAAACATTGACTGGGAGAATTACTAGAGTACAAAGTCCTTTGCCCAATGCTTCCTAGAGTTTATAGACTCAAATGGCCTGGAACAGCTGGTCACCATGCCCACTAGAGGTGACAACATACTGGACCTGATCATCACCAACATGGGGGATCAGTGTTCCACACCAAAGGTAAACCCCTCACTGGTAATATCAGATCATGAAGTAATCACACTGGACATCCGCATCCCGACCCCCCCCCCCCCCCCAGTCAACAAAATCACTGTGAAAAACTTTTCAAAAGCAAACTTCACACTTCTCAAGACCGAAGTGGAAAGTTTCAAAGCCCTCTTGCTACAGGATAATGCTATCCAATCTGCAGAATCCTCTACAAGTGCATTCTATGAGTATCTACAGGGATGCATGGATCGAGCCATTCCAATAAAAACCAAGACTCACTCCTCCAAAAAGAAGAAACTAATCTGGTGGTCCTTGCCCATAAATAAGCTATACAACAGAAGGAGGAAACTAACACATGATAGAGCAAAATTCCAATAAGGAAAGGCATCACTGATCATTATTAGCAAGAAAATGCGACAGCTCATAAAATAATCCAAGTCCAGTTTCTACAGGAAAATTGCCAAGGAATCTAAAGATAACCACAAAGCCTTCTTTAGCTATATCAAACATTTAGGTGGCAACTGTCAGATATGCTTTCAGCTACTGCAAAATGGCAAAAAAATACACTGAACTACCTCACATTGCTAACATCCTGGTGGACAAGTTCAGTGCAAACTTCACCCCCCCTCACCCCCAAAAGGGCCCGTGTCCATCCCAGAAGAATGCAGAGCCCCAGACTTCATTGACATGCAGGTAAAAACAGCCCTCTCCAAAGCTAAGAACAAAGCATCAGTGGGACTGGATGGTGTCCCAGGCTGCGTCTTACACGAGCTCCAAAAGGAACTAAACCCTCACCTACATTCACTGTTCAGACTCAACCTTACCGCAGGCTATGTACCCAAAGAATGGCATACAGCAACAGTCATCCCACTCCACAAAGGTGGTGCCACAACAGAACCTGGGAACTATCGCCCTATAAGCCTGACCAGCCTGGTCTGCAAAGCTATGGAGTGAATTATCATGGAACTCATAAACAGAAACATTGGGAACCTCCAGATACTGGACCCTACCCTATTTTGCTTTGTTAAAGGCAGATCCTTCCTCCTAAACCTTGTTGACTTCTTTGAAACAGTTACCAAGGCCATAGATGAAGGGAATGTAGTCCACACAGCCTACCTGGACCTCACTAAGGCCTTTGACACCATTCCCCACTCTGGCATCATAGACAAGCTTACCAGCTTGAACATTAACCCCATGTCATGAGATGGGTGGCCAACTGGCTCACGGATAGAACACACATGGTCAGAGTTGCAGGTGCCATGTCCGACTCTAAACCAGTCACAAGTGGCATCCCACAGGTCTCGGTTCTGGGACCCCTCCTGTTCAGTATATACTTCTCTGAGGTACAGGCAAGCATGGGAGGACTATGGCTAACCAAGTTCCCAGATGATTGTAAACTGGGGGCCATAATCAACTCTCTGGCTGACACAGACATCCTCCAGAAGGGTCTTACAGAGACAGATACCTGGTGTCTAAACCATGGCCTCAAGCTGAATGGCAAAAAATGCATAGTCATCCCCTTTGGAAAAAACAAAGTGCCCACAAATTACCACATAGGTGGAAATCTACTAGGTACGGAAAATGTAATTAGGAACCTGGGGACCCAGGTAGATAGTAACCTCTCCTTTCATAATAACATTGACAAAGTGGTTAGTTATTCCTTCTATGTAGCCCACCTAATCACGAAAGGGTTCACCTCTAGATCAAGAGAGGTCATTGTGCCCCTCTACTCATCACTCATTAGGCCCATAATAGAGTACAATGCCCCATTTGGTATGTACTTTAATTGGCACTTGCAACAGCTGGTAAGACCACAGAAGTACTTCACCAAGAAGATCATGGGCCTCAAAGAGATGCCCTATGCAGCTCGACTAGAGAAACTCCAGCTCTACTCAGTTGCTTACTGCCTGCTCAGAGGTGATCTATGCCTGATGTATAAGGCCATGTCCAACCCATAATTAATGGACATGCTCCACCTCAAGAAAAATAAATCTCTTAGAGCCACACGCTCCAGTGAATTAAGCCTCAGCAAAGCAATAAACAGGACGTGCTGGAGGGATAGATTCCTGTCCCAGAGACTTCCCTCACTCTGGAATAGAATCCCAGTTGATGTTAGGCAGAACCCCTTGCAGACTCTCTTCAAGAGGAATCTTGATGAGTGGATGGAAAATTGTAAATTTACCCTTGGGATCACTTCAATCACCCTGCTAGACAGAGGCCCAGGAAACTAATTTAAAAGGGAGGTGAAAGCCAACACCTTCTGGCTAGGCTTATAAACGCCCTTGGGCAGATAGCCTGGTACCTACCTATGAACCTATGAACCTACGCACTCTAGAGACCTAAACCTTGTCACCACAATAAACAGAACAAGACAGAGGGATAGATTCCTGTCCCACAGACTTCACATACTCCAGAATAAACTACCTATCTATATCAAACAAAGCTACTCATTAGCACTCTTCAAGGAAAATTGTGATTATTGGATGGGAAATAGGAAATTCACCCTGGGGATCACTTCTGTGTCTCTGCACGACAGTGGCACAGGAAAATTAATTTCTTGGGTGGCAAAAGCCAGGGTACCTTTTTGGCTGGCCTTGTATAGGCCCCAGGGCCGATAGACTAGTACCTACCTATGAACCTTTGAGCCTTGCCTAAATAAGGTAATATAGGGACAGCACGAGCCTTGGCCAGTATTCAGAAGCATAGGGGCGACAGGCGCAAACCATCTGTAGTGAAGCAACAAGGCTTGTCTATCATGTCATCACAGGCAGACAGAGACTGGATCCCCTTTGAATGACACCAGAAGCTCAGCCAATTGTTGAAGATTATCATATTTCTGTTATATTGCAGTATCATGTAGGTGAAGGTAAGATGCTACTCAAGATTTGACCAGCATGTGGTGCATCAACCCATATATGATATGGTCATGGCCTATGCATACAATACACTCACAATACACCTAGTATGATAAGCCTGCTGAGATTAGCAAATGTGAAAAAAACCTTTGTGCAAACTGTGAGCAAGTAATGTCTGTATTGCACCCTGTAACTCCATATTGCTTGATGAAGTGTAAAGATGTACTTAGTTTGGATTAAGAACACCGCACTTGCCAAGTGTGTGTGTGTGTGTGTGTGTGTGTGTGTGTGTGTGTGTGTGTGTGTGTGTGTGTGTGTGTGTGTGTGTGTGTATCCCTCGGGAGGAGCAACTATTTTGGAGAATACTCAAGCACCTTAGAAGTGGTATACTCATCTTTGTCAAGTCCAGTGATGTCACCATCCTACAAATATACCTGTGGAAAGGTGAAATCTTATTAATGTGTATAGCACGTTGCGTAAATATGTACTGCTGTAGTATTAAAATGTAGTTAGGTAGGTGTTTGAATCCTGCACTTCTCAACTGTGTGTGTCTCCCTGGAGAGAAACAACCTTTTTTGGAGACTGAAATAACACCAGGAAAGAAAGACGAGATCCACACTGTCTTTATATTAAGCGCTTTCGTTTTTTAATAAAAACTTCTTCAGCATACACATACACAATAAACCAAACCCTTATTATATATATATATATATACACACACCCCTTCTTAATTAATGACATCACAATAAGCTACAACAATTAAATTGAAACAAAACCGCCCCATTGAGGCATCAAGAATATTATTAAATTCATTTTGAACCATATCTCAATTAAATAAATAAAAATTGTTGTTTAGTACATCATGTCATAACAAGCCACATATTATTTCATAACTTTGTGTTGCTGTTATTCACAAATAACCCTCAGATTTTAATCTAAGGGTAGAACTAATAGATGTATTTGTGTTTAAGCCTGGAAACAGTGTTGCATTAGTTCTTAACTGCCATCTAAGTTCCCTGTTTTCCAGAAAATCATTCAGAGGACCGCCTCTATCTCCTACTGTGACTTGTTCCAACACTGAACATCTAAAATTATGTCCTTCATTATTAATGATGTGCACCGCCAACACATTTTTTGTGTCTTGTTTTTTAATTTCATAGAAATGTTGGTACATTCTGCTCCTAAGAACATTAATAGTCTTACCGATATAGAAACAAGGACACTGGGTGCACATCCCTATATAAACAACAGCCTTACTACTGCAAGTAAATTTCTTCTTATATTTATATTTCCCATAATTTGGGATAAACAACGCCTTTCCTTCTAAAATATGTTTGCATTGCAAACAAAATCCACATTTAAACATCCCCTTAATTCCAGAATGAATTTCTTGTACTCTCGCCAACATGTTTTTTATAGTGGTGTCCTTTTTATATATAATATTAGGTTCTGTTCCCACTATGTCCAAGAATTCTTTATTAGTGTTAAATAGGTTCCAATTCTGTTGGATAATATTACTAATACTTTTGAACTGCAAATTATATTTTAAAATGCCAGCTTTATGAAACACCTTATTTTTCTGTCTTTGAGAACCTTGTGCAACTTCAGACAAGCTATCTGGACCCTTACTTAATAATGGAAAAAATATTCCTTGTTCTCTTTTGGTAACCACCTCCTTTAGTATATTTTCTACAAAATCTATAGGATATCCTCTACTAACCAACATATCTTTAAGAATTTGTATTTGACCTATAAACTCATGAAAGTCTGAAATCATTCTTGCTAGACTAACCCCTTGTCCCTTAATTAGTGACTTTTTCTGATAAGTGGGGTGAAAACTAGTAAAGTGTAAAAGTGTGTTGGAATAAGTAGGTTTCCTAAAAATAGTAGTTTCAAAACAACTTTTCAATCTATTTTTACTTATGGTGATATCTAAATAGTCAATTTTCTCATATGAAATATACAAGAAAATTCCAGAAATCCTGTACTTGCACCAATAAAGTCAAGGAATTCATTTAACATATGTTCACTGTCATTCCATAGAATAACAATGTCATCCAAATAACGTCCGTAATATTGCCATGATTTTGCATATACACTAGTAAATATATATTCCTTCTCCCAGAATGCTAAGACTAAATTAACAAAGATGGGTGCACAAGTAGCCCCCATGGCTACACCTTTACATTGTTTGAACAATTGTTCTTGAAAAACAATGATATTGGTGTCCAATATTACCTCCACGAGGCTCCATAATGTAAGAATTCTATTGTGCCCCATCTATGTATGTTGACATAAATATAAATAAAACCATTCAGTCCCAGTATCATGGGGGATAACAGAAAATAAATCTCTGACATCAATTGTCACAAAAATTAAACTATGATTATACATATTTTTATTGATTTTCTTAAGCAAGTCCCACGAATCCTTCACTATCCAGTTGCAGTCTTGTAAAATGTCTTTTAATTGTAAATCTATGAAACTGGCAATATAGTATGTTTTTGACGCCTTTGCGTCAACAATGGGTCTAAGGGGAGGTTGTTAAGGTCCTTGTGCACTTTTGGTATACCAAAAGTGGTAGGAATTTTTGGATGCTTTACTGTCATACAGGACCATTCATCAAATGTGATTTGTCTATTCAAAACAAGTTCTTCCAACATAATGTCCACTTTCCTATAAACAATATTTTTCTCATTCACACTCACCTGACAATATGTGTCTGTGTGGAGGATCCCAAACATTTTGTCAATGTATGAATTATTATCCATTCTAATTAACCCATCCCCCTTGTCCGGTTTCATAATTCTGATCAAATTGTCGTTACATAGATTTTGTAATAATTCCATCTCTTGTTTTTTCAAATTGCTCTCAGCTTGAATTGTCCTGCCACTATATTTAAACAACATACGAATGTCATGTTCACACATTTTTTCAAACATCTGCACAATAGGACATAATGGAGGGTTAAATGCACTAGGTCTTTTACATACATTATAACTACTATTGATATCATATGATCCTTCTTTAAAACAAAATTGAAAATTCAACTTTCTTGTGTACAATTTTAAATCTATTAATGCCTCATCCACACCTCCACTTTTACTTGGGACAAAAGACAATCCTCTTTCAAAAATGTTTGCTGTACCTTTATCCAAAACATAATCACTATAATTGTATATTTTAAAGTCACCATTGTTGTTACATATAATCTGTACAGAGGTGTCTATATTGTTCCTTGTATTATGTAAACCATGTGTGACTCCTAAGATGTTATTTGACATATTCACCGCATTCATTTCTACAAAACCATTTTCCAAAAAGAGTTTTTCCAGTACATCTAGTACATTCTCCCCCTCCCCCTGCCCCTGTAGTTGTAGTTGGGGTGATGTTGCCCCCTTCCCCCTCTCTGATTCCTGATCCATTTGGATCTCATCAGAGAGGGAAATTCTAAAGGGTTCAAACCAGAGTCATTTTCAGCATTATCAAATCCATTACCATCACCAAGCTCCCCATCAGATACACAACTATAACCCTGGTGATGGTTATAATTGTTGTTAAGCTTTCTTTGACTTAAAGGGGGTGGGAGGTATGATCTCTGTTCAGCGTACTCCTTCTCATCCCTTCTGAGCTTCTTTTCTTTTTTGTGTTTTAAAGCCGAAATAAATTTGTCAACATTTTTAAAAATACTGTCAAACTTCACTCTATTAAACTCAAATAGTAAATCAGATTGTATACTATTATTAACTTGATTGATTCTGTCATTTACTTTTATCATTTTTTTGTCATTATCATTAATAAGGCAGTCCAAAAGTTCACAACCATGCCGGTTGAACATTTCAATCAATTCCACATATAGTTCTGAATTTTTTACCAAACCTGTCGGGTAATGCCATAGTCAGAGTCCTTTGGGAACCAGTTCTCTCTGTTTACACTCACGAAGGTAACTATTTTCAAGTTGCAAACCTTCCCTTTCATGTTGAGTGAGTTTTTCCATAAAGACAGTGTGGATCTCGTCTTTCTTTCCTGGTGTTATTTCAGTTTTTGGTTGGACTTGGTTTTATTGTCTGAGGATTATGGAAGGAGTAGATGGTGGAGACACACCAACACTTGATTCCCTAGCATCCTCTTTGCACAATCTTAATTTTACAGTTGGAAATTTGTTTTCTCTTATCGAAAAACTCACTCAACATGAAAGGGAAGGTTCGCAGGTACTACAAGCAGCTCATTCTAGTCGCACTCATAACAACGTTGTAGGAGACGAGTCGAGTAATTTTGACATCACACCAGCACAACACCAACATGGAGGGAGAGAAAATGTTTCCTTGAGGGAAGACGAGCAGTTTTCCCCTAATGGAAACGTATCCAACAGTTGTGTACCCTTCAATGGAAGGAAAACTTTGAACAAATGGCTTGAAGGGGATTGCAAATGGGGCAATATATTACCGAAACAACGAGATAGTAACGGCTAATTTCAGGAGCAGCTTACCGAATGGGAAAGCCTTATTTTTGAATATCGGAAACTGCAACTTGAAAATAGTTACCTCCGTGAGTGTAAACAGAGAGAACTGGTTCCAAAAGGACTCCAACTATGGCGTTACCCGACAGGTTTGGTAAAAATTTCAGAACTACATGTGGAATTGATTGAAATGTTCAACCGGCATGGTTGTGAACTTTTGGACTGCCTTATTAATGATAATGACAAAAAAATGATAAAAGTAAATGACAGAATTAATCAAGTTAATAATAGTATACAATCTGATTTACTATTTGAGTTTAATAGAGTGAAGTTTGACAGTATTTTTAAAAATGTCGACCAATTTATTTCTGCTTTAAAACACAAAAAAGAAAAGAAGCTCAGAAGGGATGAGAAGAGTGCTGAAGAGGCGTGCCCCACCCTTTAAGTCAAAGAAAGCTTAACAATAATTATAACCATCACCAGGGTTATAGTTGTGTATCTGATGGGGAGCTTGGTGATGGTAATGGATTTGATAATGCTGAAAATGACTCTGGTTTGAACCCTTTAGAATTTCTCTCTCTGAGGAGATCCGAACGGATCAGGAATCAGAGAGGGGGAAGGGGGCAACATCACCCCAACTACAACTACAGGGGCAGGGGGAGGGGGAGAATGTACTAGATGTACTGTAAAAACTCTTTTTGGAAAATGGTTTTGTAGAAATGAATGCGGTGAATATGTCAAATAACATCTTAGAAGTCACACATGGTTTACATAATACAAGGAACAATATAGACACCTCTATACAGATTATATGTAATAACAATGGTGACTTTAAAATATACAATTATAGTGATTATGTTTTGGATAAAGGTACAGCAAACATTTTTGAAAGAGGATTGTCTTTTGTCCCGAGTAAAAGTGGAGGTGTGGATGAGGCATTAATAGATTTAAAATTGTACACAAGAAAGTTGAATTTTCAATTTTGTTTTAAAGAAGGATCATATGATATCAATAGTAGTAATAATGTATGTAAAAGACCTAGTGCATTTAACCCTCCATTATGTCCTATTGTGCAGAGGTTTTGAAAAAATGTGCGAACATGACATTCGTATGTTGTTTAAATATAGTGGCAGGACAATTCAAGCTGAGAACAATTTGAAAAAACAAGAGATGGAATTATTACAGAATCTATGTAACAACAATTTGATCAGAATTATGAAACCGGACAAGGGGGTGGGTTAGTTATACTGGATAATAATTTATACATTGACAAAATGTTTGGGATCCTTCACACAGACACATATTGTCAGGTGAGTGTGAATGAGAAAAATATTCTTTATAGGAAAGTGGACATTACGTTGGAAGAACTTCTTTTAAATAGACAAATCACATTTGATGAATGGTCCTATATGACAGTTAAACATCCAAAAATTCCTAACACTTTTGGTATACCAAAAGTGCACAAGGACCTTAACAACCCCCCCCCCCCCCTTAGACCCATTGTTGATGCAAAGGCGTCAAAAACATACTATATTGCCAGTTTCATAGATTTACAATTAAAAAAATTTTACAAGACTGCAACTGGATAGTGAAGGATTCATGGGACTTGCTTAAGAAAATCAATAAAAATATGTATAATCATAGTTTAAATTTGTGACAATTGATGTCAGAGATTTATTTTCTGTTATCCCCCATGATACTGGGACTGAATGGTTTTATTTATATTTATGTCAACATACAAAGATGGGGCACGATAGGATTCTTACATTAAGGAGCCTCATGGAGGTAATATTGGACACCAATATCATTGTTTTTCAAGAACAATTGTTCAAACAATGTAAAGGTGTAGCCATAGGGGCTACTTGTGCACCCATCTTTGCTAATTTAGTCTTAGCATTCTGGGAGAAGGAATATATATTTACTAGTGTATATGCAAAATCATGGCAATATTACGGATGCTATTTGGATGACATTGTTATTCTATGGAATGACAGGGAAGATATGTTAAATGAATTCCTTGACTTTTTTGATGCAAGTTCAGGATTTCTGGAATTTTCTCATACTATTTCATATGAGATAATTGACTATTTTAACATCACCATAAGTAAAAATAGATTGAAAAGTTGTTTTGAAACTACTATTTTTAGGAAACCTACTTATTCCAACACACTTTTACACTTTACTAGTTTTCACCCCACTTATCAGCAAAAGTCACTCATTAAGGGACAAGGGGTTAGACTAGCAAGAATGGTTTCAGACTTTCATGAGTTTATAGGTCAAATACAAATTCTTAAAGATATGTTGGTTAGTAGAGGATATCCTATTGATTTTGTAGAAAATATACTAAAGGAGGTGGTTACCAAAAGAGAGCAAGGAATATTTTTCAATTATTAGGTAAGGGTCCAGATAGCTTGTCTGAAGTTACACAAGGTTCTCAAAGACAGAAAAATAAGGTGTTTCATAAAGCTGGCATTTTAAAATATAATTTGCAGTTCAAAAGTATTAGTAATATTATCCAACAGAATTGGAACCTATTTAACACTAATAAAGAATTCTTGGACATAGTGGGAACAGAACCTAATATTATATATAAAAAGGACACCACTAAAAAAAAACATGTTGGAGAGAGTACAAGAAATTCATTCTGGAATTAAGGGGATGTTTAAATATGGATTTTGTTTGCAATGCAAACATATTTTAGAAGGAAAGGCGTTGTTTATCCCAAATTATGGGAAATATAAATATAAGAAGAAATTTACTTGCAGTAGTAAGGCTGTTGTTTATATAGGGATGTGCACCCAGTGTCCTTGTTTCTATATCGATAAGACTATTAATGTTCTTAGGAGCAAAATGTACCAACATTTCTACGATATTAAAAAAAACAAGACAAAAAAATGTTTTGGCGGTGCACGTCATTAATAATGAAGGACATAATTTTAGATTTTCAGTGTTGGAACAAATCACAGTAGGCGATAGAGGTGGTCCCCTGAATGATTTTCTGGAAAACAGGGAACTTAGATGGCAGTTAAGAACTAATGCAACACTATTTCCAGGCTTAAACACAAATACATCTATTAGTTCTACCCTTAGATTAAAATCTGAGGGTTATTTGTGAATAACAGCAACACAAAGTTATGAAATAATATGTGGCTTGTTATGACATGATGTATTAAACAACATTTTTTATTTATTAAATTGAGATATGGTTCAAAATGAATTTAATAATATTCTTGATGCCTCAATGGGGCAGTTTTGTTTCAATTTAATTGTTGTAGCTTATTGTGATGTCATTAAGAAGGGGTGTGTGTATATATATATATATATATATATATATATATATATATATATATATATATATATAGATAGATATATAAAAGGGTTTGGTTTATTGTGTATGTGTATTCTGAAGAAGTTTTTATTAAAAAATGAAAGCGCTTAATATAAAGACAGTGTGGATCTCGTCTTTCTTTCCTGGTGTTATTTCAGTTTTTGGTTGGACTTGGTTTTTTGGAGACTACTCAAACACTTTTGAAGTGGTATACTCATTTTTGTCAAGTTCAATGATGTCACCATCCTACAAATAAACCTGTGGAAAAAAAAAAAATTAGTAATGGGTATAGCGCATTGTGTGAATGCATATTGCTGTAGTGGCATAATGTAGTTAGGTAGGGGTTTGAATCCTGCACTTGCCAGCTGTGGGTGTGTTTCCCTGGGCTACAGCAACCTTTTTGAAGACTACTCAAACACCTTAGAAGTGGTATACTCATCTTTGTCAAGTCCAGTGATGTCACCATCCTACAAATATACCTGTGGAAAGCAAAAATTCCAATAATGTGTATAGCGTGTCATGTAAATGCATGCTGCTATAGTATCATAATGTAATTAGGTAGAGGTTTGAATTCTGCACTTGTCAATTGTGTGTATGTCTCCCTGGGGGGGAAGCAATCTTTTTGGAGACTACTCACACACCTTAAAAGTAGTATACTCATCTTTGTCAGGTCTGATGATGTCACCATCCTACAAATATAATTGTGGAAAACTGAAATCCTAGTAAGGTGTATGGTGTGTCATGCGTGCTGTTGTAGTATCGTAATGTATATAGGTTGGGGTTTAAATCCTGCACTGTGTGTGTGTTTGTGTGTGTGTGTGCCTTTTTGAGAAGGTGCCACTTTTCTGGAGACTACTCACACACTTTAAAAGTGGTATACTCATCTTTGCCAAGTCTGATGATGTCACCATCCAACAAAGATGCCTGTGGAAAGGTGAAAGTTCAGTAATGTGTATAGCGTGTCATGTAAATGTGTGCTTCTGTAATGTAATTAAGTAGGGGTTTGACTCCTGCATTTGCCAACTGTGTGTATCTCACTGTAGAGGAGCAGCCTTTTTGGAGACAACTACAACACCTTAAAAGTGGTATACTCATCTTTGTCAAGTCTGATGATGTCACCATCCTACAAATATACCTGTGGAAACATACCATGTCAGTAATGTGTGTAGTGTGTCATGTAAATGCCTGCTGCTGTAGTGTCATAATATAGGGGTTTGAATCCTGCACTTGCTAAGTCTGTGAATCTCCCTGGGGGAGAGCAACTCTTTTGGAGACTACTCAAACACCTTAAAAGTGGTATACTCACCTTTGTCAAGTCCGATGATGTCACCATCCTACAAATGAACCTGTGGAAAGCTAACATCCCAATAATGTATATAGTACATCATGTAACTACATACTACTGTAGTATCATAATGTAGTTAAGAAAGAGTTTGAATCTTGCACTGACTGTGTGTCTGCGCTCCAGGTGTGTGACACAGTTGGCCAATGTGAAGTGGATTTTGATTTTTATACTGTATGACATATCACAGTGATAACTGTATGTGCATTACACATGTAAGGTAGCTGTGGGGCAAATACATATACATACATGTGACCTCAAGTATTTCATAGGTGGGTACTCTGCTTTCTCCATGAACGCATGTGTTATCTTTGCCAGAGCGTGCTGGTGCTTTCTAGACCTTAGGTCACTTCTGTATGCTTGTGACAAGCTTAGCTACTGCAGTGATCCCTGGGCTACATCTTTTGTTTCACATCCTCTCATCACAGTTTCTATTGAAGAGTGTGAGTGAGGGTTTGTGCTTGAGGTATATTTGAAACCTGTTTCAAAGCACGCAAAGTATGGCAAAGATGATGAATCATTGTAGGTGTGCAACAACTTCTGTGGATCTGCATGCAAACCCTTTATTGCTTATGTGCTGCAATGAGGGATTTCCAAAACTCTTTGGTAATGTGATTATCAAAGGAGAGATGACTTAACATATGGCTCTATGTATACATTAGTACCTGTTCCACATATCGGGGGCTACTACCTATGTGGTACTCTGGGGACACTTTGTTTTCTAAAAGTGGATAACTATGCTTTCTTAGGCTTATAGCTTTACAGCATGAGTTTGACACCAGGTATCTATCTGTATGATACCCTTTTGGAGGATGTGTGTGTCATCTCGAGAATAAAGTGTAGCCCACAGTATTCTTTTTCATCAAACATGGACAGACATATCCCTACTGTGTTTGCTTCTACCTAAGAAAGCTATATGCCAAACAGGAGTGGTCCCAAGACTGAGTGCAGGTGAATACCACTTTTTACTGGCATAGAATAGTACATGGAGGCTGCAAATGTTACTGTGTGTCCTACATCTGTCTGTCAGTTGTCAAGCCATCATCTAACAATCGTTTATGGTCAGTCTGTTGAGGTTATGTCTAATACCAGTATGTGAGTTGGGTATGATTTGCTGGTGAGCTATAGCTTGGATGTGTTGACCTCCCTCCCTCACCTATAGCCTTGTTGACTGGCTTGAAGTCTACTAGGTGTAGGAGCCATGATCTGGCCTTTAGTGAACCTAAGTGGGTATGGTGCAGTGTTTGCAGGTTCATAATGTCTCTGTTAATGAGTTCCATAATGCTGTGCCCCATAGCCTTCCAGATAACATTGGTCGAGAGTTTCCAGGACCTGGTGTAGTTCTGCCTTTAATCAATTTATGTTAGCATTTGCACTGGGTGTGACGAGGGTGGACAGGTTTAAGAATAAGTATATTAGAGGGTCAGGCCATGTTTGAAGGTTAGTAGACCATGCCAGATAGGCAGGATTAAGTTGGTTTGTATATGTGCTGAGGAGGGATGCAGAGTATATTGTGAAATAGATGCTAAGGATGAAGCCGCCAGGTAACAGGAAAAGAGGAATGCCTAAGATGAGGTTTATGGCTGTGGTGAGAGAGGACATGCAGGTGGATGGTGTGACAGCGCAAGATGCAGAGGGCAGGAAGACGTGAAAACAGATGATGTACTGTGGTGACCCCTAATGGGAGCATCCGAAAGGAGAAGAAGACATTGTAGCTCAACCCTTGTGGACTGTGAACACCATTACGGTACATCATTCAACATGTATGTAACCTGTATAGAGGCTCCATCTGGACAGAGTGTTTAGGTGAGTGGTGACTTCATATGTCAGCTTGTGTATGACACAGACAGGGACACTGTCCAGTACCATTGCCACTGTGGTGTGGACCTTGTTAAAGAGATGTTTTAACTGGAGTGTCTGTGAATTATCAGGTATTACATTTTGCAGGTCTGGAAATGTGGCCCTTGTATAGCGACAGGGTGGTGAAATCCACATTCAAACTGTCTGACAAGGAATTGGTAATGTCAGTCAGATAAGTGTACTTTGTGACCATTTACATTAACTGTGACCCAATCTGACATTTCCCCTGTAGATTATGAACAACAGTAAAGAAAGCTTTAGTGTTGTCTTTGGAATCATTGCCATTTTGTATTTTGAAGCTTGCCTTGTATGTTTATTGAGGGATTGAATTTACCCAATGATACTGACCAGCGAGGTTATCCCTTTTTGGTATGTAACTTTTTTTTGGTATAACATCACACCTTCTATTATATATTTAGTTTATGGCAGGGGTCCATGAGACTAATGCACTTTTACTGTATAAGTGAGAATTTCTTGTGTTTGTAATAGTACAGTCCACGCAACCCTGTAGGTTAACAGTATGCATTAATACAGGATTATGCAGCTGGGACAGTGTTAACCTTAGTAAAGCAAACCAATGACAAATAGTAACAACAGCATTACCCACAGCATAGTGTCAACCCATGTCATACACACACATGCGTCAAGTTCCAAAACATGTGTAGTACAATGCATACTGGCCACCAATAGAAACTATGGAGTGTTATCACTGGCCAATACAGGGGATGTCACCGTGCCCATGTGTCCAATATGCATATACATGCAGACAGTGCACCTCCACCATGTTCACAAATGTACACCTGCAAACTTGTGCTGCACACACCCCACACTTACTGTCTACTGTATAACACATGCTGACACAACTACACACATCAGCCAAGTGGCACATGGACAAACAAAACACAATTGGAATAAACACTAGTGGAAACAATACAACATTACTAATTACAGCTTTATTGCATCATGCCTGCCCAGCTACACCTTCAAGGATATCATTACACTTTACTGCTGACAACATGCTACACATTCAACCATTGCTATACTTTATCAAAGTCACCCTGTGCATCAGCACCATGTTAGCCTGTTCCTGCATCAATGTTACAGATGACAGGAAATGGCGCAGGTTTCATCATATGCACATGGTATGTTTTTGGTTTGCCAGAGGCCTACACTGAGCCATACAATTGACATGTGTGTATGAGTGTGCATGTGAGGGCCATGAGTACTGTTATAGGCCAATGTTGATGTAATGTGTGCGGGTATGTATTTGCCCTAGGTTTCTGGTTTATGTGTGTGTGTCTGCATGCACACAGTTCCACCATGTGGCTGCCATATACGGGGATTTGTGGGACAACTACAGACTGTACCTGGCAGGTTTTACAGATCACCATCTCTGGCTACGGATACAGAACCTGTGCCTGGCAGGGGTGCTACAGACAGTATCAGGTACTAATCCAGACTGGGTACTATCATCAGAGGTTGACATATGTCCACTGGATCCAGGTCCCTGCTGGGACTGGCCAGAGCCACGTGCACATGGTCTTCTAGGACAGTCTATGGACAGCCCCCACAACATTGCTGGGGCTGGTACTGGCACTACGGGAGTGGCTGTGACTTGCTGGATGTCCACTGCGACCTCCAGCTGCTGATGTTGCTGGCATACGTCCACATCAATGTCTCAACTGTCCCGCACTGTCCTGACACATGGACATGACATTGTGGAGGACATCCAATGTCTCACCCCAACGTCTGTCAATGACCTCAGTATAATTATGTATGGCACCTGCTAGGTCATTGATACTGTCATTTACAGAGGTGTTATGAGCCCTCTGTGCCCTTAGTCCCTGTCTGATGTACCACTCCATCCATGCCTGTGCCTCCATGACAGCCTGGAACATGCGTGTGGTTGAAAGAGTTGTGGTACGTCTGCCAGGGTCATGATGACCAGCAGTGCTCTGATGAGAACCTCTGGGCATCTGCCTATGTGGTACTGTTCCAGACATCTGGCTAAGCCTGCTGTGTCCTGATACATGTGCCATAAATACCACACTTTCCTGGCCAGTGCCAACCATACACTGTCCCTCAGCTAAGGGCAATGGTGATGATGGATGTACAGGCAGTATGACTGTGTGCATGGATGGGGTGGAGACTTGTGTACTATCATTTGGTGGCCCAACAACAGACCCTGACAAACCTGCCTGTGCCTCAACACACCTATCCTCATCATCACTGTCTGTCTCAGTGACATCAGGTTCCCTGCTGTACTGAACCAGCCCCACCTCAGCACCTGTGAGAGGAAAACAGGAAACACACTTTAAGACCTGAACATGATGTCAGACCACATGCACACATGCACAAATGCGCACATGCACACATGCAGATGCACACATGCACATGCACACATGCACACATGCATATTCACTCATACACATGCACATGCACACACACATGCACATGCACACATGCACACACACAAATACACTCCTCCCTAAAGCAGACAGACACACACACACACATACACACACACACACACACACACACACACACACACACACACACACACACACACACACACACACACAACAGCAGCAATCTCAGATCATACACAATAGCAGGTCATGGTAGGGTACAGTATCACAAGAAAAACAGTCATATCACACATGTCAGCATGTATAACGTGTTGCTCAACAGCATGCAGTGCAAGTGTAGACAGCCCTTGTTACTAACAGTATACATGGCTTTGATGCATGTGTTTTGCTATTAGGGGATTGGCCTCCCCCTGGAACATAATGCATACATGGACACAACATTTTAATGAGATGTGCGTAGTCTTACACCAAACATGCACAGCATGCGTTATGGGTAGGTGTGTTACATGTGTACATGGCCTACACTTTAACTATGACATGCGCATTTTATTTACAATAATAAATGTAGAACACTCTCACCAGCATCTGTCTGCTGCCTTGATGTCAACCCAGAGGGGCCTATATAGAGATGAGACAGTTTGTCAGTGGCCACAACTGTGGCATTGCTACTGTGTGTTTGTAATCTTACAGTAGAACAACAGTTTACATTCACAGGCCTACAGATTATGTTCCAAATGATCAGTATTGCACAACAACAGGCTCCACATCTTCTAACTACACACTCCACATCTCACATATGCATGATCTACCAATACAGATAACAGTAGTCTACAGATATGCCATGGTATCTGCATGCTCCATGTGTGCTTGCTGGGTGGCTCCAACCTCCATCATGGTGTATGTCTGCTGCTGTTGTTGTTGTTGGGCAGGTGCCATGAGGCTCAGGAGCAACTCCTCCACTCTGGTGAGGGGGGATGAATATTAATACCACCTCCTGTTGCAAGCTGTTGTCTCCACACATCAGAAGCATGCTGACGGACATGTCTGAGTAGATCATTGCAGTGGGGGCATACCTGCTCATATGTCCGGTTATGCAGGCCTACCTCATTTACCCTCCGGACAACATCTTGTCACATTGCAGTATGCTCCTGCTTGTTCTGCTGGTTCGTGAGAACATTAGGCTGTAGTGCTGAATCATACAGCTAGTAATGATCTCCTCTTCAGTACTACTATAGCTGGGATTTCTATGATGTGCCATAATCCCTGGAAGACATAAAGAAAAAATATGTCTGAGCAAGTCATATGGCACATTTAACATTATACAGTACAGATATCACTGAACTGCCATATATAGCAACCTATTAGCTAACTGAGAGTGAAACACTTTAACTACCACTTATCACTGCTCACCCCACAACTGCTTGAAAGTGCCTGGCTCACGCTATCTAATGAACCATGTTCTGCACAGCAACAAAATAAAATCACTATATAAGACTATACAAGAGTACCTGGCATGCTGTATGCAACACAATGCACCACCTAGCCACAGCAGATATACATCAAGCTGATGTGTAAAGAAATATATCATCCATCACAATGAGTGTAAGGTCCAGTAAATGCATTACTATTATACCACACAACTTGTTAATGGCAAAGCGGCCAAAATATGCACAATTGGGAATATAGGTTGTATACTGCTGTAGTCCATTATAAATGTTGCTAGATACGCAGTTATGTGTTTTACCACACATATGACAGAGGACATGTTACAGACATACCCACACACACATCATTCATAATTACAGGACACAAAGGTATGGCAACCCAGATAAGTTTTACGTGTGTAGTATGCAGTACTGTGTGTCAGTACTTACAAAACCTTAATCTTGAGGAATGTAATCTGTGATGAATACAGGGACCACACAAAACAGTGGATGCAGGCAATGTGGGCATACACCATACTTTGCTGTACAGGCCCAGAGCTTCAAGTAGTACTACAGTATACACAGGCTTTGGATTCAACATCAGTACCCATCAATAATCATAGATGTAGTGCTTTAGCCTTCAATGACACACCCCAGTTAAAACCAAGGGACTTAATCACACTGTATGCCATAACACTTGTTCTGTCTAGAAACAGAATACACAGCTTTTGCTGGGATCAAAGCAAGGACCCGTAATACCATGACATAAACAGTTTCCCACTAAGTTATCCCACAAATACATATCTTTGACGTATTCACAAACACATTGACTATCACAGTCAGTCAACAGTACAGAGAATCTACTGCAACAAGTAGATGTAGGTGTGTATGAGTATATATGACTCTCTCTCTCTCTCTCTCTCTATATATATATATATATATATATATATATATATGTATATATACATATAGACATCCATTGCTGTACATATACATATACATGTAGGCACATATACATTTCACCTTTCATGGTGGGAATATCAATTATACAAAGGATGTGAGGTGTACAGTAATGTAATAATATCGCACAGTCTTGTGATAAATGCATTGAAAGTGTTCGCAGCCCAGGTAGCTTTAGCAGGCCTCACTGGCTTCAACATTGCAAACTTAACAAACCACCCACACTGTTTAACCGCCACATGTCATATACCAGCACTGTATGCTGTCTTGTTTCCCCCAAAAAACTAAAA